>NW_012101712.1:119493-126857 GCF_000951045.1 Mandrillus leucophaeus
ATTTAAGTAGAAAAAGATCAATGATAGTCCATCAGTAGTGATAAGGCATAGATAAACAATGATGACACAATTTAGAAAATGATAGGTTCAGTAAAAGAGGCAGAAAACTCTTATAGCTTTAGAAAAAGGTGAAGATTACTTTGGGCTACGAGGATCTCGACTGTTCCAAGGAGGAGGTGACTTGGATCTGGGTCTTGAAGCATAAATAGAATAAAACCATGTAAAAATGGAACTGGTATTGGCAATTCCAGCCTGAAGGAATCTCATAATCCAAGTTTAAATGGGCAAGAATTTACATTGTATGCATGGGCAAGCGTAACCCTGAGAAAACAATAGGGCACATGAAGGAGAATAATGAGAACTAGGTTTTGGAAAACAGGATGAGGTCTTCTATAGAGGGCCTCAAATGCCGGATTATATAGAGTTTGGCTGTTAGACTATGTTGTGTGGCTAATGGGATCCATTTGAAAGATTTTTAATCAGAGAAGTGGTAGAATCAGGATGTACTTGCTAATCAAGTCTGATCTAAAAATTTATCCAGAACCAGCATTTTACATGTAAGGGAATGGGACTGAAGGAGATGAGACCAGGTAAAAGGACATTGCTGTGGCGAGGGCTGCAAGTAGGAGCGCTGAAGAGTTGGAGGTAGGTAGACAGGAAAATGGTGTTACTGGGCATTATTCTAATAATACATCAGCTTCAAAAACTAAATGTTATTTTATCATTACTTGTTTATTAATTGTTACTAATAAGTTCATAATGGCAAAATGGCAATTGTACTTGGGCACAGTGAATGCCATTACACACACTTATTATGTAGTGCTACTACTATGACTAATGCCATAAGGCACACACCCTCATTCCAGGGAACCCCAGAACAAGAATCACTGATGTGTTCGCCATGGATTGAGTGGTAGATTGACTGATCCTTCCTTCCTTCCTTCCCTCCTTCCTTCCTTCCTCCCCCACTCCTTCTTTCTTCTTCATTTCCTTTCCTTTTCTCTTTCTCTTTCTCCCTCTCTCTTTCTTTCTTTCTTTCCTTTCTTCTTTCTTTTCCTTCCTTCTTTCTCTTTCTTTCTTTCTTCCTTTCTTTCTTTCTTCTTCCTTCCTTTCTTTCTCTTTCTTCCTTTCTCTCCTTCTTTCTTTCTTAATTTCTTTCTTTCTTTCTTTCTCTCTTTCTTCCTTTCCTTCTTTCTTTCTTAATTTCTTTCTTTCATTCTTTCTTGTTTTCTTACTTGCTTTCTTTCTCTCTCTCTCTTTCTTTTTTTCTTTCTTCTTTTTTTCTTTTCTTTCTTTCTTCTAGATGAAGACTTTCTATGTTTTCCAGACTGTTCTCGTATTCTTGGGATCAAGGAATCCTTCCACTGCAGCCTCTTGAGTAGCTGGGATTACAGGTACATGCCACCATGCCCAGTTTAATTGGCTGATTTTTAATTCTTCAGTCCCTCTGTCTTCAGTCTCTCTCTTTGCACTGCACTAAAATGGATACAGTATATTTTTCTGTGCACTTGATGTTAGGCTTTGGCTATACGACTTGCTTTAGACAGTGAGTATTAGTGGTCATGAAGCAGGCAGAGGCCTTAAACATGCTTATGTTTTGTTCTTGTTTTTATTTTTGTCTAGGACTTTGTGCTCCCGTGATCTGCTAAGATATCATGCCCTGAATAACTGCTGGTTCAAAGAAAAAGTAGATTCATGTGGAGCAGACTTGAACCTGGACTCAACTTTACAGCCAATTACAGCCAACCTACAGCCTGGAACAGTGGCAGGCAAGCTAGTCCGTGGACCCGTAAGTGATAAAAACAAATGTTCATTATAAGACACTGAATTTTGGATGGTTTATTATGCAGCACTGTCAGGGTAATAGCAGACTAATACACACACTAATATTAATAGCTGGTTTGAGCTATGAAATTATAATAGAGCTTAACGCTCAATTCATAAAATATACACACAGAATAAAGAAAATGGAGAAAAAATTATCATCAGATAATCCTGGCCAAAACAGTCAAATATTTGAAGTGAATATCGTATTACATGAGTGAACAGGTATTTGTGTAGTGCAGGAAATAGCAATTGCTCTAATTCTTCCACTTTAGTGCTTAAACATAGCACAACTGCTCTATGTAGAATGAAATGTTAGTGTATATGTGTAAATCTAATGATCAGTATTAACAAAAGAAGGGTTCTTTCCCAAAAGTAGCTATTGCCACGTTACTCTTTCTGTGTTTCAATGGTAGAGGAATATAAACAAGGGCGACTTCTGTGACTCTGAAATGAAGTCCTATGCATTAGAAGGTCATATATATTTACTATACTGATATTTTGAAATTGCCTTTCTTTAATGTATAAGCCATCTTAACCTTGATATGTTTAGCATCATGAATTCATCATTTCCTCATTACTACACATTTTTGAACCCCCCAGACGACTCTCATCCATCAGCACCCGCCTCATCAGGCAGGTGTGTCAGTCATTCTCTGATGATACACCCTGTGTCCAAGAACAAATGTCACTCTAACTTTCTTTCCTAAATTGGAAATATCTCTGTCACACAAAAGAGCCATTTCTTCAGAGAAAATAAATGTTTTGGCTAAAGAAATATTGGAAGCATAACCCCATAATAAGCAGTGAGATCCAGGTCTAAATCTACTTACTTAAAAGTCAGTAACTGAATCCTGAAGTATTACCTTCCAATGACTAAACCTCAGAGTGAAGCTCAAGCCAGGATCAATCTGATAAGGGAAAAAATAGTTGCATTCTCTAGAGCAAAACATCTTGAAGGCTTCCATGGAGTTAGATACATTTTTAAATTGTTATTTGGAGAACTGACATTTTTGTGGCTCACATTCCATGTGGCTGACATTTTATTGAGGTTGTCTAGATAGCATCTCTGCCTGTCTCTGGACGAACACTGCTGAGAAGGTGCACAGCAAGCTGTACAGGCAGATACTTACTGCCTTGACAGGCACTTTCCTATTTCCAGCAAGCCATGTGTGGCTTTAGGCTGCAGGTGAAGGAGGTTTTACTGGAAACTACAGGAAGCAGAATCCAAAGGTATTTAAAGCTGGTGCCTTAGGGAAATGCGAGCACACCTAGACAGCCTCGTTTCTATCACACAGGGATTCAGGGCTAGAACAGCATTATCCTTTTTTGGAATCAGACTTACTGTGGTTTTTAAAGCTGCAGATACACAATTGCCCCAAAGCAGTGTATTCATGTAAAAACATTCAACTAGGTTTCAGATGATCCTGTTTTGTCTTTTTTTCTAAAAGTAAACAGTGTTTATTATTTTACTCCCTAACCTCTGGTTATGTATAATATTTATGTTACACAGGAAACATAAGTATAATATTTACATTATACAGGAAAAATTAGTAGTTTTTGTAATGAGATTTTTTAATTGTTTTGTTTGTTTTTAGTAGCTTCACTCAATTTGACTCACTTTAATTATCCTAATTTGAAACCTAGCCTAAATTAAAATGTGTTTTTAGTTTGGTAATAGTTAGGATCATAAAACTAAAAGAATGGTAATTTACTAAAAGAAAGTTAATTTCAGCAAGCTAATTAGTAGCTATAGTTAATAGAAAAAGAGCAATACCATACAAAGAACTTAGAAGAAGAAAAATTTTATCATTACCCTTTAATTTATCTTGCATTATTTAGATATCACTGAAAATGCTCTATGTATACATCATTAGTACCAGGGCATTTTATGAGAATCATTCTTTCCAACTTGGAAATTTAAAAAATAATTTACTAAGCAAAATGATATGATCATGTCAGTTGATGCTGAAAAAGGATTTGACAAAATCCAACGCACAATCATGATAAAAACTCTTGGCAAACTAGGAATAGAAGAGAAATTTCTTGACTTGATAAAAACTACCTGCAAAAATCTACAGCTAACAGCATACTTAATGGTGAAATACTAAATGCTTTCTCCCTAAGATCCAGAACAAGGCAATGATATTTATTTCACACCCCTCTAACTCAACATAGTATTAGAATTCTTACCAGAATAAAGCAAGGAAAAATATAGAGAGAGACCGGAAAGGAAGAAATAAAATGCCACTTTTACAAGTTTAACTGTTATCTGCAGAAAATCCTAAGGAAGATAGAAAAATATTCTTAGAACAAATATGTGAGTTCAGCAAGAACTCAGGATAAAGGAACAATACACAAAAATCAATCGAATTTTAATATACTAACCGTTAACATGTAGAGACCAAAATTAAAAACAACACCATTTATAATCATTCCAAAAAATGAAATATTTAGGTATATACTTAATGAAGCATATACAGGTTTATGTGATGAAAATTACAAAATAATGAAATAAATAAAAGAAGGCCTAAATAAGTCTAGATACATACATGCTCATGGACTGGAAAACTCAACATAGTAAAGACATCAATTTTCCCCAAATTGATACATAGATTTAATGCAATTTCTATACAAATCTTAGCAAGGTTTTTCTGCAAACATAGCTTAATTTATTTTTATTTTTTTATTTTTTAGGATGGGGTCTTGTTCTGTCACCCAGGCTGGAATGCAGTGGTGTGATCACAGTTCACTGCAACTTTGAACTCCTGGACTCAAGGGATCCTCTTGCCTCAGTCTCCCAGTTAACTAGGACCACAGGCGAGTGCCACCATGCCCAGCTAATTTTGTTATTTTTGGTGAAGACAGTCTTGCTATATTGCCCAAGCTAGTCTCAAACTCCTGGTGTCAAGGGATCCTCCCACCTTGACCTTCCAAAGCTCTGGGATTACAGGCATGAGACACTGCACTCAGCCTTTATTTTAAAGTTTATGTGGAAAGGCACAGTCCTTCAAATAGCTGAAACAATCTTCACAAAGAAAAATTAAGTGGGAGGAATCACTCCACCTGAAATTGAGGCTTACCATGTAGCTATAGCAATCAAGACGGTGTGATATTGGTGAGGAGTTAGACACATAATGGAATAGAATAGAGAACCCAGAAACAGACTCACACAAATATGCCCAACTGATTTTTTTCAAAGGTGCCAAAGCAATTCAATGAAGGAAGGACAGCCTTTTCAACCAATGATGCTAGAGCAATTGAACATCCAGAGGCAAAAAATTGACTTCCACCTAAATCTCATATCTAAACCAAAATGAACTCAAAATGGATCATAGAAACAAATGAAAAATGTAAAATCATAAAACTTTTAGAAGAAAACAGCAGAAAAATCTCTGGGACCTTGGGGTAGGCAAAGAATTATTACATTTGGCACCAAAAACTTAATCTATAAAAGAAAAAGTCAATAAATTGGACGTCAAAATTAAAAATTTTTGTTCAGTGGAACACCAATATAAGGCAAGAAAATGAAAAGGCAAGACATAGACTGGGAAATAACATTTGCAAACCACATACTGACAAAGGATCATTATTAAGAATAGATAAAAATCTCTCAAAACCCAGCAGTAGTAAAATACACAATTAGAAAATGAGCAAAAGATATAAATATATATTTCACCAGAGAATGGATATACGGATGACAAAAAGGCACATGAAATTCTTCACCATTAGGGAAACACAAATTAAAACCACATGAGATGTTAATACACACCTACCAGAATGGCTAAAATAAAATTAAATAACAACAACAGCAACAATAACAGTACTCTACAATGAGATGACCGGGGGAGGGATAGAGGGTTCCCAGGTATAGAAAGCAATGACTTCCTAATCAAAATAATACAAGCCAGAGCATGATGGAATAGCATTGTAAAGTCCTGAAAGAACATAAACTCCAAATTGGAACTCTATATTCAGAGAAAGAATCCAACAAAATTTAAGAAAATCAAGTCACTTTTGAAAAACAAAAACAAAGAACACATTTTACCAGAAGATCTCCAATAAAAGAAACATAAAAGAGAGGTGTTCCAAAAGAAATAAATTGATCTCACATGGAAGTGTAGAATTTCAGGAAGAAAAGAAAAAATAATAGCAATGGTAATTCTACATTATTAATAATTGTGTAAAACAACAAAAATGTTTTGTGAACCTAATAGGTATGTAGAATTAAAATACTTGACATATATAGCACAAAAGACAAGAAGTGGGTAAATAGGTTTAAAGTGTTCCAAGATCCTTGCATTGATTATAACATGATAAAAGTATTGATTTTAAATTAGATTCTAACATATCAAGGTTGAATACTGTAATCTCTAAGGTAAATATTGAAATAAGAGTAACAGGATGTGTAAGTAATAATTTTAAAAGGGGAGTAATAAAAAAGTGATTAATTTTAAAAAGAAAAGATAGTTAAAGGAACATAAAAAGAGGTGGGACAAACAAAACACAAATAGTAGAAAGGTCTATTTAGAACTAATAATGTTAGCAATTTTATCAGATATAAACACATTAAGTTCTCCAATTGAAAGACATAGCCAAACAAAAGTCAAATATATTCTTCAGGATAGAGAAAAGTTGAAAATAAAAGGGTTTAAACATATGTCACGCAAATATGAACCAAAAGAAAGCTATGGAAGTTATACTAAATCAGAACAAGTAGAAATTAAGGCAAGAAGCATTTAAAAATGTTGTTACATAATGGTATGAGTCAATCTACCAGAAAGATATGATAATTACAAATGTATATGTGCCACACTGGTTTCAAAATTAAAAAGAGCAAAACTCTAGCCAAGATGATTCTACTGATCTTCTAACTCTCTTATCTGACTACCAACTGAACACTAGCTGGATATCCTAAAGGCATCAAATTCTCCAGACAAAACCTAAAGCTTTTATTATTTTATCCTGCAAAGCGCTGTCCTCTCCTAGTAATTTTCTATTTGAATGATGGTGTCTCAAGATATTGTCCAGAAACTTTAGGAGCATCATTATTTCTTTTTCCCAAGCCACCTCTTTCAAATGGAACACTGTGTTATTGATTCAATATCTTGAGGATTTCTCCTTTCAGTCCCTTTCTTTCTTTTCATAGTACCACTGCTCTTAGCATCCCATGCCTAAACTATTGCAGTGCTTTCCTAACTTTTTCCCTGGACTGCTGCTTCAAAACATCATGCCCACGGTGCTAGGATGTGCTTTCTAAAATAAATCTGACTAGATCATAGCACTCTCCAGCTCAAAACAATTATGGGCTCACCTTTGCACATGATACAGAGCCCTCCATGTCCAGCCTTTGCCTAGCTCTCCTCTCTCAGCACCTATTGTTCTCCACCTTATGCCCCAAAGCATTACAATGGGCAGTTTAGTCGGTATCCCTTGAAATGGGATAAACCTGTAACTTTGTACATGTGTGTTTCTTCCCCATAAATTGTCCATTTTCCCAATGAATGACTTCTTTTTTTTTTTTTTTTTTTTTTTTTTTT
>NW_012101712.1:127136-142534 GCF_000951045.1 Mandrillus leucophaeus
CTATTTATATCTAAAAATTCTTGCTTGCTAAATGAGTGACAAGTATTTTCTAATTTAATCATCACTGAACCCAAAACAAATATGATTGTTACTATTAGTGTACTCTTTTTACAGATAAAAAAAATCAAGACCCAGAGTGGATAGGTAAATTGTCCAAGGTCAACCTCAATGAGATGTACAAACTGAATATGAATCTGGGATGTGATGCTCCAAGTTTAACTTCTTACCCATTGCACCATAATTCAGGACTCACATTCTCTGAGGTGGATCCTCTAACAATCCTGTGTCCTTTCTTCCACCAAATATCCAAGTACCATAGATCCCTTCTTTTGTGCTTCCAGTGCCCTTTGCAAACACTTCTGTTAAAAAGCATCCCTGGGGTCCGGGTGCAGTGGCTCATGCCTGTAATCCCAGCACTTTGGGAGGCTGAGGCAGGTGGATCACAAGGTCAGGAGTTCCGGACCAGCCTGACCAACATGGTGAAACCCTGTCTCTACTAAAAATACAAAAATTAGCCAGGTGTGGTGACACGCACCTGTAGTCCCAGCTACTCAGGAGGCTGAGGCAGAATTGCTTGAAGCTGGGAGAAGGAGGTTGCTGTGAGCCGAGATCACAGCATTGCGCTCCAGCCTGGGCAACAGAGCAAGACCCCATCTCAAAAAAATAAAAAATAAAGCATCCCTGGGCATTTTTTATCAATTCCCACAGAGGCAATGAAGGCTTATTAAGAAAATCATGAGTTGGAGGACTGTCAAACCTAATTCAAAGCTTGGCTTTACCTCTTACAAACCCTTTGACCATAGACAGATAACTTAATCTCTTAAATTATTATTTCTTCCTTTGTAAAATGGGGTAATTCTTGTCTCATGGGGTAGTTCTGAGGATTAGATGAGGTAGTATACATCAAGCAGCTCATGTTACATCTTGTAGGACACAGTCTTGAGGACAGGCAGTCATTTTCATGATGCCCTGGGATTTCCTGACAAGTCTTTACTTGCGAGCAAGCAAAATGTACAGCTACCACATAAAGTTAACAGACTTTCCATATATTAGTATGAGGAGAACACAGTCCCACTATTTTATTTCCTAACAATTCATTTATAACAAAAAAATCTTTTAAAATTTTTATTGCTGACTGCATATATTTTGTTTTTACCTTCCTGGGAATACTATATCAAAGCCAGGCTGATCTGAGTAAGGATAATGATTATTACAAGAAATTTATGGGTAATTTAACCCAAAATAACCAGTTACCTGCAATAAAACTAGGTTGTTTCTAGTGTTTTAGATTACACAAAATAAGTGCTTCTTCCCAGCACTTGTTCCCTTCAATGTTTTTCAAAATGTTATCTTATAATTTAACATTAACTCAATTTTATCACTTAGTTTGGTCTCCACAATACCATCTGGTTTTATTTTCACAACGACAGCCCCACCCTTCAAGACCAGGGTCGACAATCTAGTCATCGGTGGGGGCACAGACTCCGGTGTTGAAATATATTTATTAAGAACCTTTCCTTTCTTCTTGCTGATTTGGTATTTAACTCCTGTCTACTTACTTTTGTAAAGCTTTGGTGAACTAAGTATTTGTTGGTTTCTTTATCCTGATCCCACATTCTCAGCTCAGCAAAAAATCCTTCCCCATAAGACTCACAAAGAATAACCTGAAGATAACCTTGTCTTTGGTATCATCCCCGAAGGGAAGTCTAATCATCAGTGAAAGGTACAGGGCTTAAAAAGGGCAGAAATAAGCTTAGTTGGGTTTTTCTTTGAATGGATTTACAGTTTCAGCTCATCTCATTCTCAGACTTCATCAAGGGAGCAAATGACATTAGGAAACCAGAAAAATAACATGCCTTGGTTGCTTTCAAGTAATACCTCCATTATTACTAAACTGAGAGTTATTTGATCAGTGATTTTTTGAATTATTCAAGTTATAATTCAACTTCTTTATTACATTTGTACTTCTAACAGTAATGTGAGCTGACAGCTTCAGTCAGGCTGCTGACAGGTACCTAGAGACACATACACATATATTTTTAATGCCATTTAATTTTTAAAAGTTTATTCTTGTATTGGTTAGCTATTTTTAGAATGTCTCACAAAGTTTAAATTTAACATCAAAACCAGGAAAATTAAAAATAGCTGCAAGCAGAAGTTTGAATTGGGCTTGTTAGGTTTTTTCTATTTGTTGCGACCATATTTTCCATCTTTGTGGCCCTAGACCCTCTTCAGCTTTCTCTGTCTCCTTCTTTCTTTCTTCTCTGTTTCCTTCTTTTTTTTTTTTAACTCCTTCAACTTCCTCCTGCCACTCCCACTGCCTTCCTTTAACATGTTTGAGAGACATTTTCCAGATGTTTAAGATAATAGGCAAAAATCCACAGGTGAGAAACACAGATGACCCAATATTGAATGTGATCTGGTATTCCTAATTCTCTGAGGATGAAAGTGATTCAATTTACCTCCCTGTGTGGAGCTTAACCAGCAGTTTTATAAACCAGGATTGAATTTTAAGAATGAGCTGAATCTAGATTAAAATCTAATGTATACTATGCGGTATATGATTATTTCTCATTATAAAATATGATTTTTGAAGTAGGCACAATTTATCCATTTATTCTGTAAATCACTCATATGGACAATATTGATGGAGTAAAAATTATGTACCAGGCCTCTGCAAGGCCTGAGGATTTAATCAGAATGTAGCTTTTGATTTCAGATTTAGGTTATGAAATGTACTTTAGGATTTGAGGGTTAGGTGTCACTGCAAAGTGGGTAGGGATGAACAAGAAATCATTGTAGCATGATGTGGTCCTGTTGAGAATGTTGATCCCTGCCCACCCCACCCTCAGCCATCCCCTAACCTTAGCAATAGGGTCAGGGGGAGGGGCTTGAAAATTTGGGACTTCAATATTACTTTCTAATGCATAGATTCTTTCACACTGACAGCTAAGGTGCTTTCCAGAAATTATCTGCTTCATCCCCATCACATTCTTAAAAGATAAAGGGTTGTAATATTTCAAATTGATCAGTTTTTTAGATTAAAAATTGATTTCCAAAGTGTTATAGATCTTTTCTAAAGCCATATCACCAGGCAATGACATCAATCAGCTCTTTCCATCTGGCCATATTACTTTTTTTGTTTTGTTTTGTTTTTGAGACAGAGTTTCGCTCTTGTTCCCCAGGCTGGAGAGCAATGGTGCAACCTCGGGTCACTGCAACCTCTGTCTCCCGGGTTCAAGTGATCCTCCTGACTCAGCCTCCCAAGTAACTGAGTTTACAAGCATGCGCCACCATGCCCAGCTAATTTTTTGTATTTTTAGTAGAGACGAAGTTTCACCATGTTGGCCAGGCTGGTCTCGAACTCCTGACCTCAAGTGATCTGCCTGCCTCGGCCTCCCAAAGTGCCAGCATTATAGGCATGAGCCACTGCGCCCGGCCTATCTGGCCATATCTCTACATTTGTTGGACTGTAATTCATTCTGTCCTTCTTACATATATGCTTGGGTATTTTTGCCTTGGACTCTTAGTAAAGGTCTCTGAGTCCGACCTTAATGGAACCTGACTCATCCTCCACATGACAAATACCCAAGGTGGAGGAAGACAGACAGTGGCCCTCCTCGGCAGCACATGTGCTCTGGGCAACAGGGACTACCTGGGAGCTTTGAGTCCAGCCACTGCCCCGGCTTGTCCCTGAGGGTGCATCTTCCCCATCTGTCCTCCTGTGCTATCCTGCAGGGGGCACTCCTCACTGTCTTCTTGACAACTCACTAATTGAGATACCTGCAGACCTCACATCTAGTAGAGCCAAGTTCTATTTTTACACTGAAGTTTCGCTGAAGTGTTATAGAATACATCATTTTAGAAAAAAAAGTGAGACAACGAAGGTACTGCACAGTACATTAATAAGTTCACTGAAAGCCCCTAATCTAACCCTACGTGTAGAAGAAGTTTGGTGTGTAGTGTGATGAGCATATTGCGAATAGACTGAGCAACTCTCTGGTAAGAGACCCATTTGGGAAGAAGAACATGGAGTTTCTGATGGTTAAAAACACGTTTGCAAGTGTGAAGTGCTTTGTGCGGGGCACACATAAGCAGAGTCTAGGCTGGAGCTGACTCTACTGGTAAAGGAAGGTGCAGCAACTAATCTAGCAGAAGTTAACAGAACAAAAGGCACTTAAAAGTATCTGTTCTGCCTACAGGCCATGCCCACTTAGCCAAATCCACAGAACCAACAGCTTTTTAAACTTTATAGAATCATAGAAGCCATTGACAATCTGATGCAAACTATGAACTTGGTTAAGAAAAATGCTCAGATTTGCAGATTATTTCAGAGTTTCACAGATTGCTGCAGCCCAGTGTGATCATTTTGCTTGTTGTCAGCCACTCATTTATTCAATTATTCATACCGTGTCGAAGCACATGGGAGAAACAAGCAGGCACATTTCCACTGCAGTTAGAGATCAGCTCCTGCTTGCCAAATGTGCTTTCTCCTTACCTCACATCCCATGCACATGGGCCTCCAGCGGCAGAAATTCCATGGAAAAAGGAGACCCAATTTCACTACATATTTAGTAATTAGCAACTAGGGGATAGTTCTCCCAAATTTGCTGTGACTCACTAGCAATACAAATATAACAAATGCACAAGATGAAATTAACCTAATAGTCACATAATTATATAAGCCAGTCTCTTTGTCGACTCCTGAAAAATGGAAGCAGATGTACATAAAGCATTGTCAGCTGTATAATCTAAATAGCAAATCTGCAAAACCCTACGTAGTGTTTTAGTTAAGATCGAAACAGAAATGTCATAGACTAACATGGTCTCTTCTTCACATCGATTATTTACAAAGTGAAGATATTGTTTTCCAGGCTGAACAGTCTTGTAAATGAAAATTCACTATCTGGTCCACAAAGTTACTTTCCCTCTCTTTAGGGGAAAGGCAGGGTTGTTTTACATAAATGAGTTGGAGGTAAAAGGGGCACCTTATTAGCCAAGTTTAAGTGTTTTCATCCAGATCTATAACTAAAAGACCCTTTAAACCCTATAATCAAAGTTATTCTTATTGTTCCTTCCTCCTTTCCTCACCACAAACAACAAAAATTAAAATGAAACAAAATTTAAAAGTTATGTAGAATGATCAATAAACTTGTCAATGTGATCTCGAAATCTTTGTAAGAGCACTGCAAGGCAAAATGATAATACTCAGGTTTTTTCACTTAAGCATTACCATCAAGGAACAGTTACAATGACTTCTTAAGTATTTCCAAGTGGCTGATGGCATCTATACAGATGAAAAAGAGGTAACAATCATATTCATGAAATATAGGGCTAACACAACACTGGCAAGGAATTCTGTTTTTGCATTCTTCACTTAAACCTTTTCTCTAACTGTGGCCAGAGGAAAACAGTAAGTGACTGTAATTGTTCAATGACTCATGCATAGACAATGCTTCTGACAGTGTAAGATTTTTCCTTCTGTTAAATCACAATAAGTCTAAAAATGTATTCTTTGTGGCTCAGAAAGACACAGTAATTTAATAAAGCTAGGGAACCCTGGCTCACTTGAGAAGCTTCATGCAGATGACAGCAGTGAGAAGAGTGTTAACACAGTGATTACCATTTTCTTGTGAGAATATATTAGGAAAAAGGAAAACAACTTGAAAGGTAGCAAAGCAAATGCAGACATACGCCCTTTGGTCTAAAGTCTGTGCTAAAGGCAAGAATATATCCGTTTTTTGTGCAAAAAAAAAAAAAATCTCCAAAGGAAAATTAATTTTTCTTTCAAAATAGCCTTGTGTCTTTTGTATACTATTTCACTTACACGATTCTATCAAGGCAACGCTCTCTGACTGCCCGTGAGACTTGCTTTCAAGTTACTGTTGAGACAGCTAAGTAGGAAAAGTGGCAAAGGGATTTCCCGATACAATTTGTCATGGGGTGTGTGGTTTACTGGGAAGCCTTCAAAATACAATGTCTAATTGCTTTCCTCAAGAAATGCATAAAAAATTTCATGTGCCCAATATCAAGAAGTTGAAGGTAAATTCTGCTTTGCATCAGAGAAATGAAGTTTATCTACACTATGGGAGAAAGAGAAAGAGTTTGAAAAGTGAATGAGGGTTATTATTACAGAAAGCTGCCTGGGTTTTTCTGAGTCTTTACAGAGTATGAGATTTGTTTGGAGAGCTATGCATTTTTAGCACATTAATCACATCTATATTCAAATGGAAAAGGATCAAAACACTTTCCAGAGTAGAATATTAATGATCTTAGACTGTGCCACTGATTTTAAATTATTCAAAGTTCTGACTTAATTTGATCTGGGTGATTATTTCTTACATGCAGTGTTTGATGTTGATAATTTATTTCTCACATGCAGTGTTTGATGTTCATAATTTATTTTTCATATTCAGTGGGAGTAATCTGGGGCATATTTTCAGTTTATCCTCACACCTAACTTTACCTGTTCCGCCTACATCACGCTCTCCAGCCCAAATTCCTTCTCAAGCATCAGCTTCCAACTAAACAGCTCCATTTAGACAGGTCTCCCAACCTAAAATGCCCCAAATTAAATATAACATTTCTCCCTTAAATCATAGTCTCCTAAGGCACCACCATCCAACAAATTACCTACAGAAAGTCATCCTCAATACACATCCTCATTAAAATATCGTCAGAGTCCAAACACTGTGCTTCCAACGTATCCTACCTTCCGTCTCTCAGATTTCTGCCGTTCCTTTTATCTGTTTTCCCTCTGTATTCATTCAAGGCTTTGACATTTCCCATCAATATTTCTATCATAAGCTTCTTCCTTCCCAGGTTATAGGTTCTTCACACCTTCCTCCACCACGCTACCAAAGTTATCCTTTTTTTTTTTTTCCGAGACAGAGTCTCACTCTGTCCCCTAGGCTGGAGTGCAATGGCATGATCTCGGCTCACTGCAACCTCCACCTCCTGGGTTCGAGTGATTCTCCCACCTCAGCCTCCCACCTCAGTTGTTACAGGCCACAACACCCTTCCCAGCTACTTTTTGTATTTTTGCAGAGAAGGGGTTTTGCCATGTTGGCCAGGTTGGTCTTGAACTCCTGACCTCAGGTGATCTACCTGCCTTGGCCTCCCAAAGTGCTGGGATTACAGGCATGAGCCACTGCGCCCAGCTGATAAAGTTGGCACAGGCAATGGGGTTTTCCTTTTTGACCTGGCCCTTGACTGCATTTAGGCTCAACTTACACCATTTCTATAGGTGATAAAATGAGTCTCGGGTCTTTTTTGAGTGTGATTGTGTAGAAAGACTTCGTCTTTGTATGCTGGAGAGGTACCTTTATTGAGTGATTTTTTACAACAGTAAAATATGTCATACATAATTTTTAAAACCAAGCCTTTACATGGCATATTCTTCTAAGCCTCAGTGAAAAGCAACTATAGTCAGGTGGGGAAAAAATGAATAAAGCAGAAAGATAACAGTCCTGAAAAATAGATTTACATATCCAGAATTCTTACCCCAATGACTGCCGAAAAGATATCTTCCAGTTTCTTGCTGTTTGAAACGAATCTGTCTTGAACACCAGGAGCATACTATTATTGTGGCTCTTCATATTTGGTGGGCGCTTGGAACCACATAATTTGCCAAGAAGGGGATCGCTGGTATTGGCACCATCATTAATTGCCAGGTAGTCATGGGAGCAGGAGGTGGAAGGAACCGCATCAAAATCTCTGAACCTGTGAAATGTATCTTGTTAATACTGATGATGTTTGCATTTGGATGTCTATTAAATTGTAGCTTTAGCTCTTGCAAAAAATGACAAGGAAAAAACTAACAGCAGAGCATTCAAGCCTCACTTGATAGGAAATATTAGAAATCAGACAGTACCTTACTGATCAGTTCAAAAGTTTAGCCAAATTTGTTTTTAGTAATTACAATACACCAAAAACTGTGATAGCAGCTGGGGATGTCAAGGTGAGTAAGACACAGTCTTAAGACTTCAAGGAATTCACAGTCTATGGCATATTAAAATCCATCTGAGATCAAGTTTTGAAAAGTTGAACTGATACTTATTATCCCAGCAACACTTCAGGTTTTTAGGCCTCATTAAAAATATGGTATTTACTCTTCCCTTTTTATTTTATGAGATGAAGTAGAACTTAAGGAAAGCATACTAATATAATAGAAGGAATGCTGATTTTAGAATCATAGCTCCATTCTCCTTCTCACAGTCTCATTTCCCTCTTTTAAAATGGAGTTTCTATTAAGGTCAGGTGAAAAACAAGAAATTCCCATATAAGATCTCTGTGGTGGTCACTGACACTTCTGCTCATGGTTCCAGCTCTCTGCCTCCCCAGCACCGGTAGGATTGCCCTAGGTGCACACTTTGAGGTTTGGCATGGCTGCTAGGAGTTGCTTTGACCACAGAAATGTAAGCAGGGGGGGATACATATTACTTTACGGAAGAAGTTTTACAAATGACTACTTGCTTTTCCACATTGCCTTCCCACTGCAGTGATGATCATGGAAGCAAATGTAAAAATGAAGCTTCCATCAGCCTGGGTTGTTGAATGACTGTGATGAGCAGAGTTTCCATGCCAGGCCACACTGAACATACTCATTTAAATGAGAAATAAATTTGTTGAGTTAAGCTGCTATGCCGTGGGGTTGTTTGTTACCATGCATAACGTATCCTGACAGATGCTTTTCTCTGTCTTATACAGTGTTTAATTTAGGCCTTATTCTTGGTCATTTGAAATAATTTCCAGAGTTCCTGAACAAGTAAGGCTTCCTACATGGTTTTACTTTAGAGTTTTATGGTGGGTTTATTATAGCTTATTTTTTAAACTTGTTTAAATTATTTGTTATCTTGTCCTCATTTTTGTAGGTTCTTCTGCTTTTCTTTTTCTCTCTCTCTCTCTCTCTTTTTTTTTTTTTTTTAGATGGAGTCTTACTCTGTTGCCCAGGCTGCAGTGTAGTGGTGCAATCTGGGCTCACTGCAACCTTCACCTCCCAGGTTCAAGCAATTCTCTTGCCTCAGCCTCCAAAATAGCTGGGATGACAGGTGTGTACCACCACGCCCAGCTATTTTTTGTATTTTTTTTTTGTTAGAGGTGGGGTTTCCGCCATGTTGGTTAGGCTGGTCTGGAACTCCTGACCTCAGGTGATCCGCCTGCCTCTGCCTTCCAAAGTGCTGGGATTACAGGCATGGGTCACTGGGCCCAGCCTGCTTTTTCAATTTATTTTTGCTAGTAGCTCTAATAAATATTCCACAATATGGAATAATTTTGAAAATATATAATAAGTTGTCCTTTGAGATAGCTAAATACTTATTGTAATGATAATGCTCAGAAATAATATCTGGACTTTTTATTATTATTATTATACTTTAAGTTCTAGGGTACATATGCACAGCGTGCAGAATTGTTACATATGTATACATGTGCCGTGTTGGTTTGCTGTACCCATTAACTCGTCATTTACATTAGATATTTCTCCCAATGCTCTCCTTCCCCATCCCCCCACCTCACGACAGGCCCCAGTGTGTGATGTTCCCCGCCCTGTGTCCAAGTGATCTCATTGTTTAATTCCCACCTATGAGTGAGAACATGTAGTGTCTGGTTTTCTCTCCTTGTGATAGTTTGCTCAGAATGATGGTTTCCAGCTTTATTCATGTTGCTACAAAGGACATGAACTCATCCTTTTTTATGGCTGCATAGTATTCCATGGTGTATATGTGCCACATTTTCTTAATCCAGTTTATTATTGATGGACATTTGGTTGTTTCCAAGTCTTTGCTATTATGAATAGTGCCACAATAAACATACGTGTGCATGTGTCTTTATAGTAGCATGGTTTATAATCCTTTGGGTATATACCCAGTAATGGGATCACTGGGTCAAATAGTTCTAGATCCTTGAGGAATTGCTACACTGTCTTCCACAATGGTTGAACTAGTTTACACTCCCACCAACAGTGTAAAAGTGTTACTGTTTCTCCATATCCTCTCCAGTACCTGTTGTTTCCTGACGTTTTAATGATCACCATTCTAACTGGTGTGAGATATTATCTCATTGTGGTTTTGATTTGCATTTCTCTGATGACCAGTGACGATGAGTATCTAGCCATCACAAGGGACAACTTCAAAAAAGGCAGTACTCTTTTGGACATAGAAGTTTTCGTATGTTAGTTAAAACCTAGTCATATTATTTTGTAATATTCATCATTTTATAAATTTAACAAGATGGACAGTAACTTCCTAATTCATCGCCACCATGTGGGGTCTTTTTGTAAACCATAGAATATTGTGTATTGGTAATGATTAAATTCATTTGTGATAGCCTATTTCTCAGATGTGTTCTCTTCATATCATCTTCTGGTTTAGTTTCATTCAATTACGTTTATTACTAAAGTGTGCTCCTTGAAACACTAGGTACATAAGATCAAGTATAAATACTGTAATGAAATACATTTAAGAAATGTAGCCTACTGTATTCCCTCTTGGATTTTCACAATGCATATAAACACACCAACAGCACACACTAAAAAGAAAATATATAATAAATGCTTCCTTTTAATAGCCTTGATAAAAAAAATTGTTAATTTTTTTTCTAAAAGGTTGTGGTTGGTTGAAGGTTTTCAAACTGATGATGAGGAAGGAGGTGAAAAAATTATTGATTTTCTTTTACCACATGTAATATTTAATGTTATTGTAAAAGATCAGGGAAGAACAATAGCTAGATAATTTCCAACAACACAGCATTCATTTTAATTCTCAACAGGCAACATATTTATTTTCCACAATAAGAATCCACAAAGAAAGATAAAATCTCAGTTTCTAAGAAGACTTAAATCTGCTTTGGCTTTTTATTTTACATAATTTTCCTAGGAGAGCACAGAAGAGATCTGAAAAAGCCCATTGACAGAAAAATTTGTGTAGCCAGAATCTTTGAGAGCCTTTTATTAATATCTGCATCTTCTACCACACCTGGAATCTTATTTGTTTCATAGAATGTAGGCTCTTAGTTCACAATAAATAATTCTCTAAACTGCAGACGTAGCCTGGGTGCAGTGGCTCACACTTGTAATCCCAGCACTTTCGGAGGCCAAGGCAGGTGGATCACTTGAGGTCAGGCATCCAAGACCAGCCTGGCCAACATGGCAAAGCCCCATCTCTACCAAACATACGTATAAAAAAAAAATCAGCCAGGCTGGTGGCACACACCTGTAGTCCCAGCTACTCGGGAGGCTAAGGTGGGAGGATCGCTTGAACCTGAGAGGCGGAGGTTGCAGTGAGGCAAGACCACGCCACTGAACTCCAGCCTGGGTGACAGAGTGAGACCTTGTCTCAAATAAATAAATAAATATATAAATAAATAAAATAAAATAAAATAAACATGCAGACATAAATTGGATTATGGTGAGCTCTAGGATCCAGGCTGAAAACTGAAAAAATATATTTAGATTATATATCTATACACACACACATATATACATATATATATATGTATAGAGAGAGAGACAGAAAGAGAGAGAATATATAACATACCTGTATGAGTTGGTGTGCATACCATGGTGGGAATGTTTGTGTTCCCCTAAATTCATATGTTCCATAAGCTAATGGTATTAAGAGGTGGGGCCTTTGGGAGGTGACTAGGTCATGGGGGAGGAGCCCTCACAAATGGGATTAGAGCTTTACAAAAGAGGCCCGAGGGAGAGCCCTTATCCCTTCCATCTCATGAAGACACAGCAAGAAACTGCCTTTTATGAGCCAGAAAACAGGAGCTCACCAGGCATCGAATCTGTCTTGACCTTGGACTTTTGCAGCCTTCTGTTGTTTATAAGCCACCCAGTTTATAGAAAAAAACTCTTCTGAGCATTGGTGTAGGCTAAGGATTTATGACTCAGTGTTTAAAAGCAATTTCAATAAAAACAATTGACAATGGGACCTAATTAAACGAAAGAGCTTCTGTGTAGTTAAAGAAACAACAAGCAGAGTAAACATACAACCTATAGAATGGGAGAAAATATTTGCAAAATATACTTTCAACAAAGGACTATTTTCCAGAGTCTACAAGAAACTCATAACAGCAAGAAAAAAAAAATCGAAGTATTCCCAGTAAAAAGTGGGCAAACAACATGAACAGAAATTTCTCAAAGGAAGATATACAAATGAGAGAGTGGAGCAAGATGACAGAATAGAATGCTTCACTGATTATTCCCCATGCAAGGACATCAACTTAACAGCTATCTACACAAAGTGTACCTTCATAAGAACCAAAATCAGATGAGCATGCACAGTACCTAGATTTAAATGTATATCACTGAAAGAGGAACTGAAGAGATAGAAAAAATAGTATTGAATTACTGACATCCTCTCTTCCCCTGGCAGCAGTGGCATGGTTCAGAGAGTATTTCTGAGTACTGAAGGAGGGAGAACACAGTAATTATAGAGCATAAAATTAGTGATGTTCTGTTATGGCAGAAGGGAAAAAAGGCCCAAATTCAGCTGATGCCCACTCACAGAGGGAGCATTTAAACCAGCCCTGGCCTGAGGTGAATCTCTGATACCAGTGGTTGGAACCAAGTTTCTACAAGCCTCATCACTGTGGACTATAGGGCTCTGGGACTGTAAATAAACTTGAAAGGTAGTCTTGGCTACAAGGATTGTAACTTTTATGTGAGTCCTAGTTCTGAACTGGGCCCAGAGACAGTAGAGTGGTGGTGGGAGGTGCAACTTACTGAAATACCAGCTGAAGATGGGTAAGGGAGTGCTGGCATCCTCCCTCTCCTAATCCCAAGCTGCACAGTTTTCACTTCCAAAAGAAACTCCTTTCTTCTGCTTGAGGAGTGGGGGCTTGAATAGCTAGCAGCAATACCCGGGTACTACGTTGAGGGCTTTGGGTAAGACTCTGAGACTTGCTGGCTTAGGTAAGACTCAACACATTCCCAGCTAGCTGGCTATCAGGAGAGACTCCTTCTACTTGAGAAATCAGAGTAAAATATAAAGGCGACTTTGTCTCGCAGCTAGGTACCAGCTTGATCACAGGTGGGTAGAGCACCAAGGGCACTCCTGGAGTCTCCAAAACAAGGACTTGGCTCTTGTACAAGATCTAGTATTCTGCATGGGCCTGTGGTAGCACTGCTCAAAGCTTGAGACTCCACTCCCTTTGGAAAGGAAAGGGAAGAGTGAGAAGGACTGCATTTTGTGGTTTAAGTGCCAGCTTAGCTGCAGTACAACAGAACACCAAATAGATTTCTAAGGTTTTTGACTCTTGCCCCTGGCTTCTAGGTGGTACCTCTGTGCATGCCTGGGTACTGGAAGAATTTGCTGCACTGAAGGGAAGGACACAGGCCTGGCTGGATTCACCACCAGCTGATTGTAGAGCCCCAGATGCTTGGAAACATAGGCAGTAGCCAGGGAGTGGTTGCAGCAGGCTTTGGGCAAGGCCCAGTGCTCTGCTGGTTTTAAGTCTGGCTCAGTGCAGTCACAGTGGTGGCGGATACATGAGTGCTTGTGTCATTCTATCCCCAGTTTCAGTTGGCTCAGAACAGAGAGAGAGACTTTGTTTGTTTGGGAGAAGCTAAGGGAAGAGAACAAGAGTTTCTTTCTGGTAATCCACAGAATTCTCTTCGATCCTGTCCAAGACCATCAAGGCAGTATCTCTACAAGTCTTCAAGAACCGCTGCATTATTGGGCTTGGAGTGCCCCTAAAGCAGATAAAGCTTAGATCACAACACTTAACTCATTTCCCATTTATTAAAAAAAGTGCAGTTCACTGCCAGTGCAGTATTCTAGGGGCCAGTCAAAAATAGGTTAAGTCCTTTTTAATATCTGGAAAGCCTAACAAGAAGGACGGGTACAAAAAAAAATCCCAGACTACAAAGAAACAAAAATACCTAACTCTAGAATGCCCAGCCCCAGATGAACATCTATAAGTATAAAGAAAATCCAGGAAAACATGACCTCACCACACGAACTAAATAAGGCACCAGGGACCAATCCTGGAGAAACAGAGATATGTGATCTTTCAGCCAGAGAATATAAGATAGTTGTTTTGAGGAAAGCTAAAAATATTTAAAATAACACAGAGAAGAAATTCACAATTCTATCAGATAAACGTAACAAAGAGAATGAAATAATTTACAAGAGTTAAGCAGAGATTGAGGAGCTGAAACATACAATTGGCATACTGAAGAATACATTAGAGTCTTTAGTAGAATAATAGAATAGTAGAATTGATCCAGCAGAAGAAAGAATTAGTGAGCTTTAACGCAAACTATTTGAAAATACAGTTAGAAGAGACAAAAGAAAAAAGAATAAAAAACAATGAAACACACCTACAGGATCGAGAAAATAGCCTCAAAATGCAAATCTAAGAGTTATTGGCCTTAGAGAGGAGGTAGAGAAAGAGAAAGGAGTAGAACATTTATTTAAGGGAAAATAACAGAGAACTTTCCAAAACTAGAGAAGGGTATCACTATCTAAGTACAAGAAGCTGATAGAACACCAAGCAGATTAAACCCAATGAAGACTACTTCCAGGTATTTAATAATAAAACTCCCAAGGACGTCCTGAATTGTATTGCCTAGATTTTCTGCTAGGGTTTTTATAGTTTTGAACCTCACATTTAAGTCTTTAATCCATCTTGAATCAATTTTGTATAAGTTCAAATACATGAAAATTAAACAATATGCTCCTGAATGAACAGTGGGAGAATGAAGAAATTAAGAAGAAAATTGAAAAATTTCTTGAAGCAAATGATGAGAAAACACAGCATATGAAAACCTATGGGATTCAGCAAAAGTGGTACTAAGAATAAAGTTAATAGCTGTAAGTGTCAACTATCAAAATAGAAGAAAAACATCAAATAAACAAACTAACAATATACCTTTAAAAACTACGAAAGCTGGAGCAAACCAAACCCAAAATTAGTAGAAGAAAAGAAATAATAAAGCTCAGAGCAGAAATAAATGAAATTGAAAGAAAGAAAACAATACAAAATATCAATAAAGCAAAAAGTTGTTCTTTAGAAGAGTTAAATAAAGCTGACAAACCTTTAGCCAGAGTAAGGAAAAAGGTGAGATGATCCAAATAAGTCAGAGATGAAAAAGAAGACATTACAACAGATATTACAGGTATTCAAAGGATCATTGGTGGCTACCATGAGCAACTATGTACCAATAAATTAGAAAACTTAGAAATAATGAACAAATTCCTAGATACATACAACCTACTGAAATTGAACCATGAAGCAATCCAAAACCTGAACAAAATTATAACAAGTAATCAAATTGAACTCAAGAGAAAGTATCCTAGTAGAGAAAAGCTCAAGACTCAATGACTTCAATGATGAATTCTAGCAAACATTTAAAGAAGAACTAATACCAATCCTACTCAAACTATTCCACA
>NW_012101712.1:142650-143938 GCF_000951045.1 Mandrillus leucophaeus
AATGATGCAGAGAAATAGGAATGCTTTGACACTGTTGGTGGGAGTGTAAATTAGTTCAACCATTGTGGAAGACAGTGTGGTGATTCCTCAAGAATCTTAAACCAGAAACACCATTTGACCCAGCAATCCCAATACTGGGTATATACTCAAAGGATTATAAATCATTCTACTATAAAGGCAGATGTACATGTGCATTTATTGCAGCACTATTTACAATAGCAAAGACTTGGAAGCAACCCAAATGCCCATCAATGATAGACTAGATAAAGAAAATATGACACATATACACCATGAAATACTATACAGCCATAAAAAAGAATGAATTCATGTCCTTTTCAGGCACATGGATGAAACTGGAAACCATCATTCTCAGCAAACTAACACAGGAACAGAAAACCAAGCACTGCATGTTCTCACTCAAAAGTGGGAGTTGAACAGTGAGAACACATGGACACAGGGAGGGAAACATCACACACCAGGGCCTGTCAGGGAGTGGAGAGCAAGGGGAGGGAGAGCACTGGGACAAATACCTGATTCATGTGGGGTTTAACACCTAGATGACGGGTTGATGGATGCAGCAAGCCACCTTGGCATGTGTATACCTACGTAAAAAACCTGCACATTCTGCACATGTATCCCAGAACCTAAAGTATAATTTTTTAAATTACTAAAAAATATGAATAGGAGGGAACATTCCTTATCATAATAAAATGTAATTATAAAAATTCCAAAGACATTTTATATCAAATTGTGAAAATCTAATAGGTTATGCCCTAAAATCAGGGGGAAAAAAACCTCAAGCATATACACTTTTACTACTGCTATTCAGCATCTTTCTTAAGGTCCTAGCCAAAACAATTAGACAATAAACAAATAATATAGCAACTTGTACATTATGGATTTTTTTCAGAAAATTGAGGATTATATGTCATAACTAAATGGGATCTATATGGGGAGTGCAAGAGAGTTTCAATAAGAGAATCGATCAATATAATACATCACCTTATTAGAAAGAAAGGAAAAATCTAACAAAATGACCATCTCAATAGAAGCTGAGAAAGCATAAGAGAAAATTCAACACTCTTCCTGATAAAATGACTCAAAAATATGAAGAGAAGGGAAATTCCTTATAATAAAATATATTTATAAAAATTCCAAAGATATTTTATATCAAATTATGAAAATCTAAAAGCTTATGCCCCAAAATCAGGTGGAAAAGATCCAAGTATATCCAATTTTTCTACTACTATTCAGCATAGCACTTAAGGTCCTAGCCAAAACAATTAGA
>NW_012101712.1:144530-145983 GCF_000951045.1 Mandrillus leucophaeus
AAAATGGAATATTATTCAACCACAAAAAGCAACAAAGTACTATCACATGCTAAAAGTTAGTTGATCCTCCATATCATTATGCTATGTGAAAGAAGTCAGGAAAAAAGTTCACATATGCCATGGGTCCTTTTGTATGCTATATTCATTATAGGCAAATCCATAAAGATAGTTGATTAATGTTTACTACATGATGGAGTGGGGAATGAGGTGTAACTATTTAATGATAGAGTATGTTTCTGTGGAGTGATAAAAAAGTTTTGAAAGTAGAGAGAGATGGGGCAGGGCAGGCGAGTCCCAATGTGGAGCTTAGTCTGGGATGGTTCTTGGCTTTTCCCAGAAAAGAATTCAAGGGCAACTCAGAGGTAGAAGAAAACAACTTTGTTGAACAAGCAGTGGTACAGCTCTGTGAGGGCTACTGCAGAGCAGGGCTATGGTATAGGCAGAGAGTAGCAGCTCAGGGCAGTTTTGCAGTCATTTTTATACCCACTTTTAATTGCATGCATATTAAGGGACAGTTGGTGCAGGGAATGGGTCCTATCTTTTGGATCATTGGGTGCCACGGAAAGGGGAGGTAACTCCTGGATGTTGCCATGGGAATAGTAAATTGACACGGTACACTGGTGAGCAGGACTGATTGAAAGCTGCTTTTGTCCTGGCCCTGTTTTAGCTAGTCATCAATCTCGTCCCGTGTCCAAGTCCCACCTCTGGAGTTGATTCCCGCCTCATACCTCAGTTGCACAATATTATAATTAAACTAAATACCATTAAAGTGTACACTTTAAATTGGGTGATGTATGGTATATGAATTTCATCTCAATATTTGAAATATCATAATTTTCTGAATTAATCTCCAGATTTAATGATCTATTAAAACCCCTATGGGCTTGTTTGCCGAAATTGACAAGTTTATTCTTAAATTTATGTTGAGACTGAATGAACCCCAAAAAGCCCAAATAGTCTTGAAAAAAGCTTTGAGGACTCACACTTTTTGAATTGAAAACTTGATACAAAGCTACAGTAATTAAGACTTCAAAATGAGGTACTACTGGCATAAGGACAGATAGATCAATGAAGTAGAATTGAGAGCCCACAAACAAATCCTCATATTTATACTCAATTAGTTTATAATGAGGTTGTCAAGACAATTCAATAAGGAAAAAAATGCTTTTTAAATAAATAGTGCAATGAAAACAGGATTCATGCTCACAGGTTACCTGATAAACATCAACCTCCAACTCCTTTGTGCAAATTCATTTTAGGTTACACTAAATTAAACCTTCTCTCTTCCATCCACCAACTCTTTCCCACCACACGCCTCTCCACAAATCATTCAGTCCGACTGACACCTTTCTTCTGTTCCATACTGCAAATATTTTAAGCACTATTTCAATATGCAGGGCATGCAGGAAGCCCATTTATGATAAGTTATTCTTTTCCATTGTCACATAATCTG
>NW_012101713.1:0-14716 GCF_000951045.1 Mandrillus leucophaeus
AGAATGCTGGGTTTTAAGTCTTGCCTCTGCCCTTAGCTGTATAACTCTAGGCAAGTCACCTGCCTTTTCTTTAGTTTCCTCCACTGTCAAATGAGACAGTTGCCTTACAGTTCCTCTAACGTGTTTTGAAAGACATTACAGTCAGTGGAAAAGAAGAGCAGACTAACTCTAGTCCATGAGTTCTACACTTTTATGTGCATCAGACACAGAGACATTTATTAAAACACAGATGCCTGAGGCCCAGCACAGTGGCTCACAGCTGTAATCCCAGCACTTTGGGAGGCTGAGGTGGGAGGATTGCTTGAGTCCAGCAGTTTAAGACCATCCTGGGCAACATAGCAAAACCCCATCTCTACCAAAAATACAAAAGTTAGCCAGGTATGGTGGCGTGCACCTGTAGTCCTAGCTACTTGAGAGGCTGAGGCAGGAGGATCCTTTGAGCCCAGGATGTAGAGGTTACAGTGAGCCAAGGTCACACCACTGCACTCCAGCCTGCGTGCTGGGTGACAGAGTGAGACTCTGTCTCAAAAAAAAAGAAAAAAAAAAGGCAGATGCAGATGTCTGGACTCCTTCCCCCAGAGGCTTATTTTTTTATTTATGAGACAGGGTCTTGTTTTGACACCCAGGCTGGAGTGCAGTGGTGCGATTTTGGCTCATTGCACCCTCCACCTCCTGGGCTCAGAGGATTCTCCTACCCCAGCCTCCCGAGGAGCTGAGATTACAGGCATGCGCCACCACACCCAGCTAATTTTTTTTCTATTTTTAGTGGAGACAGGGTTTCACCATGTTGCCCAGTCTGGTCTCAAACCTCTGGGTTCAAGCAATCCATCTGCCTCAGCCTCCCAAAGTGCTGGGATTACAGGCGTGAGTCACTGCGTCCAGCCTCCCCAAAGGTTTTTATTAAGTCAGTCTAGCATGGTAATCAGCACTGGCATTGTTCCTGTGCTCGGTTCAGCAGTACATACACATAAAAACATTGGAATGATACAAAGATTAGCACAGCGCCTATGCAAGGATAACATGCAAATTCATGAAGCATGCCATTATTATTATTATTTTGTTTATTTATTTATTTATTTTTATTTTTATTTTTTTCAAGGTGGAGTCTCACTCTGTCGCCCAGGATGGAGTGCTTTCTTGACCTTGCCTCACTGCAAGCTCCACCTCCCGGGTTCACCCCATTCTCCTGCCTCAGCCTCCCAAGTAGCTGGGCTACAGGTGCCCGCCACCACGTCTGGCTAACTTTTTTGTATTTTTAGTGGAGTTGGAGTTTCACTGTGTTAGACATCATGGTCTTGATCTCCTGACCTCATTATCCGCCCACCTCAGCCTCCCAAAGTGCTGGGATTACAGGTATGAGCTACCGCGCCTGGCCGAAGCATGCCATTATTTTTTTAAGAAAGAAAGAAAAAAAGAATAAAGAAAAAAAATCTGTTCCCTTGATGATTCCGATACACATTAAAATTTGGTAATCACTGCTTTAGTCCCTCTATTCATTATACTAGCTCTCTTCCCTCAATATTTATCCCCACTCACCTCCTACTTGTGACCCAAATCTTCTAATTCTTTTATCTCCTGCTTCCCCCACCTCTCATCCAACTCTATATTCTCTTTGTGTCCTACATCACACCCAAAGAGCTTCTTCATGGCCAACCCCAGTTGACTCTCCATCACTAACCTGTTTTGCTTTGCCCATGGCTGCCCGCAGTTCCTCAGGCCCAAGTCCTGGGTCCCCTGCAAATAGTGTCAGGCAGTCCTCAAAGTCTGAGAGCTCCATCTCTGCAATCTGGGTTGCAGACCAGGCTGCTGGGAATGTCCCTCGTACATCTGCACAATTTGGCACAGGTTCTGAAGGGGGAAGACAGGGTCAGGAGGTCAGTATGGTAATAAAATATGCCCAGAGATATCTGTAGATGGAATGACTCTTCCAACCTTTGGAGGATGGAGCACTGTGGGAAGTAGGGACCAAAGGATTATTACAAGGTAAGATGTATAGAGCTTAGAAGATAATAGAACAAGAAGTGATTGGAGATGCCAAGTCCCTTCTTTTATAGATGAAAGACTGAGGATGTTGGTCAGGGATTTAATGGCAGAGCTGAATTTGAACCCAGTTCTCTAGCCTCACAATGTCTCCCTCAAAGCTTCTAGGGATCTCCCCAGCAGAGAGCTCCACACTTAGCCAAGCTAGAGCTGAATCAGCTGTTTAAAGAGACAAGAGAGCAGGAAAACGGAAATTCTGGGCTAAAAGAAAACTTAATAGTTTACAAACTCCCAAAGCTATAGAATTCTAGAACTAGAAGAGACTTGAAGATCATCCCTCTAACCTCTTCTTTATAATTAGAAAACCCAGTCCCAGAGAAAAGCATATGCAGAACCCAAACTATTTGATACTCCCTGTACATCCTGCTGGACATATGAGTATTTGGGTAGTTTCACCTCGAAGATCCTCAGCAGCTGGTCGCACAACCCCTGCTACCAGGGCTGCTTTCTTGGCAGCCAGCTGTGGCCCCCTACACAGCTGTCCAACTCTGCTCTGCTCCCAGCTCTGCTGCTTTTCTAGAAGCCGCTCCAGGGTCTCTGGACCCAAGGCCTCCTGCATGAGAAGGTAGAAGGAGAGTAGGGAGATCTGGACAGATCAGGGCCTGCTGCTGTAGCTGTAATTCCAAAGTCCTGTCTCTGTTTCGCAGTCTCCCCCTAGATATAGGCTTCATATCCTTTGCCCTCTTTGGCCATGGGTCCCCATAACCAGCTCACCAGTCCCCTCTATGCATCTACTCCCTTCCCTTCTTCCTTCATCTCACCCTGGAGATCAAGGAAATTGCCTCAGTAGACAGAGTGAACACTAGACGTCCAGCTTGCTCTACTTCATCCTGGCTCCACAACTCTGGTTTCCTGGGGACAGGAAGAAAATCGGGGGCTGGGGAGCTGAGGGAACTGTGAGGAAAAGGAAGGGGAAAAGAGGACATGCTAGGATTTGGGACACAGGGCTCCAAGGGACCTTAAGAATATAGAACAGACTGCCACTGATGATGGTGGTTGAAGGATTGGGTACAGAATGAGTTAGAATCTGAAGTTCTCAAAGGTCCATACCCAAGAACAGACTCCTGCAATAGCAGCCATCCCAGCTCTGTGGCAAATGTCTCTCCTAGGCAGAAACCTTGCAGCTGACTGAGATGGGACAGCAGGATCTGTAGGGGGATCTGTCGTGTGCTCTCTATCCCCAGGAATCCAACCAGAGGGCCTAAAGTCTCCAGCACTTCCCCTGAGAGTGGAGTCTCCTTTGGAGCCTGGAGAAGAGCATCAGAACTTGGACAATGCACTTCTGACTCAGAGTACCAGAAACCTTGATCAAGACACCAAGCCCCTTGACCTTCTCTCCTGCTCCCAACTCAGCACCCTATGATGCTTACTACCTTCGTTCACTTTCTTAAGCAATGAGCCCACACAGGAGCAGGCAGAAAGTCTGAGAGGTGGACTGCAAGAGATTTCTTGGACTCCAAGAGGTTTGGACAATTAGCATGAAGCATATTATCAAGGAACGGAACCCAGAGGGAAAACGGGGGCCAGGCCTTGAAGACAGGAACCTGTTCAGCAGCAGGAAAGCAAGAAGTAGAGTATTGGGAGACAGTCAGAGAGCATTGTCTGAGGAGCAAGAATTGCCCAGGGCAGCAAATCTGAGTCTCGTAGGGTGGACTCTTACCAGGTTTTGTAGTGCCCTCTCTGCCAGGGCTGCCTGGTGGAGTGGGGTCAGTGCCAGCAGCTGCTCTGGAGCTCTTTGCACCAGCTCCACCACCAACATAATGGATTCATTGGATAGTCTGTCCATCAACTGGATTCTATTATAGCAATTTGACAACAACAGCATTCAGTTGGAACTGGGCCAATTCGAGAAGGGACCACAGAACCCCACAGTCCCCAGGTAAGATGTGACCCCAGGCCAAACTTAGTGAAGCTGGACAGGAACTGATAGTAAACAGCTCCAGGGCCAATTCCCACCATCAAGCTTGAACGGGAGAGAAAAAGGGAGTGACATATTTCTAGTCTTCCTAAAAAAAAACAAAAAACAATCCTACCTGATCTAATGGACTCAAAAGCTCCAAATATTAACTACCATTAACATTTCCCCATTTTATAGATTAAAAAACTGAGGTTCACAGAGATCAAATGTTGAGGTTTCTCACTCCCAATTCCCGTTTTTTCCCACAGGGCCACCCTTCCTCTACTTGTGAAGAGGTCCCATCTTGTTTGTATGTGCTACACAATTTACAAAGTTCTTTCAGGTGTTATTTCATTTGATCCTACAAGACCTGGCCTCACTTCATCACCCAGGCCGGAGCACAGTGGTGCTGGGATCTCAGCTCACTGCAACATCCACCTCCCAGGTTCAAGCAATTCTCATGCCTCAGCCTCCCGAATAGCTGGAATTACAGGCACGCACCACCACGCCCAGCTAACTTTTGTATTTTTAGTAGAGAGAGGCATTTTGCCATGTTGGCCAGTCTGGTCTTGAACCCCTGATCTCAGTGATCCACCCACCTTGGCCTCCCAAAGTGCTGGGATTATAGGTGTGAGCCACTGCGCCTGGACAAAATAGGTGTTTCTTTTATCCCTCTTTCACAAATGAGGAACTCAAGTTTTTTGATGCATTGTCCAGGACCTTTCACCTCATCTATAACCTTGGAATTTTAAATTATCTCACAGAACCCATATATTTAAACAGATTTGAATGGCATTAAAAAAAGTAAAAACAGGCTGGACGCGGTGGCTCAAGCCTGTAATCCCAGCACTTTGGGAGGCCAAGGCAGGCAGATCACAAGGTCAGGAGTTCGAGACCAGCCTGACCAACATGGTGAAATCCCGTATCTACTAAAAATGCAAAAATTAGCCGGGTGTGGTGGCACACACCTGTAATCCCAGCTACTCAGGAGGCTGAGGCAGGAGAATTGCTTGAACCCGGGAGGTGGAGATTGCAGTGAGCTGAGAAGGCACCATTGCACTCAAGCCTGGGTGACAGAGCAAGACTCTGTCTCAAAAACATAAATAAATAAATAAATAAATAAATAAATAAATAAATAAATAAATCCCTTTTGCCCAGAAATCAGAGGTGATAACCTGTACCCTACCTAGGATTGCCAGTTCTGGAACTGGTCTAAGTCATACAAGAGCTAAAATATGTGGAAACGCCGATAAAAATGTAAGAAGGCTGGGAAGCTGAGGTAGGCAGATCACTTGAAGTCAGGAGTTCAAGACCAGCCTGGCCAACATGGTGAAAGCTCATCCCTACAAAAAATACAAAAATTAGCCTGGCATGGTGGTGCACACCTATAGTCCCAGCTACTCGGGAGACTGAGGCAGGAGAATTGCTTGAACCTGGAAGATGGAGGTTGCAGTGAGCCGAGATGACGTCACTGCACTCCAGCCTTGGTGGCAGAGCAAAACTCTGTCTCAACAAAACAAAACAAAACAAAAGTAAGAATGAAGTCAACTACTTTTACTCCATTTCATCTCCATATTCCCCAGCAAGACTGTAATACCAGCATTTTCTTATTCTGACTTACAGTGCAGATGGCAATGGGGTGGTGGTAGGGGTAAAACGAGAAAAGCAGCATATGAGTAAGATACTAACAAACTTCTCTATGGGTAGGGAGAAGCCTTGGGTTCCTATAGCCTTTTCTTCCCACAACCTATATATGAACGTGCTCTACAACATTCCTACCATGGGGCCATCTGACCTAGGCTCAAACAGCTCCAAGGACCACGAACTCACTACCTTAGTTTTTCTTATACTATGTAAAAATCTGATCTCCATTAACGACTCTTAGTCTTGCCCAATGGGGCCACTCGTAAATATGACAATCTAATTTCTACTTGATAGCCCCTCAGGTATTTGAAGGCATTTATCACATTTTTCATACATTTTCTCTCGATCTACTCCTCTGAACGCACTAAGAACACAGTGCCCTGAGCAAACTACAATCCTCTGGGGCAGCATTGGAGTATTGCCTCCCTCACTTCAGACACTATCTCAATCTCAATTAATGTGGACTAGGTTATTGTAAGATTACTCGGCAGGCCTCAATACAGTGTTGCTACCCTCTGCTGCCCCATGCTGGAGTATATTCTGGGAACCAGTCAACACATAGAGCAGCTTTGAATAAAATCCTCTGCTGTGGGCTATAAATGATGTCAGGGAACTACCAGACAGAAAAACCGCCTCCTCTAGGGCATTCCCTAAGGGCAGATCTTCACCCCAGATTGAGCTTTCTGAGGGGCCAATATTTCTAACTGCAGTACTTACGGTAAGTCCAGGAGTAGCTTGCTATCCAGCCCATTCAGTTCTGGCCCTAGAGTTGTCCATTCTGGTTCTGGCATTGCCATCCTCCGCTGTAGCTCTGCCCAGATACAGGCCCTCTGTAGGGAAGCAGGGTGAGGCCAGAGCAGAACATAGGAGCTAGCTTCTATACCTAGGGTCTCAGCCTCCCTGCTCCCACTAATGTCCAGGCACCCCCTCTCACCAGGCTCCCTCGAACTCTAGTGGGCAGCTGATAGATCATGTGCACCACTTCAAGGAAGTCTACCATGGAGTTGATCTGCTGCAGAAACTCACAGGACATGCCCCCTGCCAGGGTGCCCAGAGCTCTGTGGGTGTGAGAGTCGGGAGATGCTCATTCAACACATACAACAGCCTGTTTGCTCCTTGATATCAGTACTCTCAACACAAGTACAGATGTTCATTCATGGCAATTTATGGTTTGAGAAATTTTTTACATAGATATTCTCATCAGCTCCCCCATAACATCACTGCTGTTTATCAGAGAAGAAAATAAGGATTTACAGAGGTCAGGTGACATTCCCAACATCATTCTACTAGAAATGTGGTAAACTGAAACTAGAGCCATGTCTTATATTCTGAAGCCCTTGGGAGGCCAAGGTGGGTGGATCACATGAGGTCAGGAGTTTGAGACCAGCCTGGCCAAAATGGTAAAACCCCATCTCTACTAAAAATACAAAAATTAGCTGGGCATGGTGGCACGCACCTGTAATCCCAGCTACCCCAGAGGCTGAGACAGGAGAATCGCTTGAACCTGGGAGGCAGACGTTGCAGTAAGCCGAAATCACACCACTGCACTCTAGCCTGGGCAACAGAGCAAGACTCTGTCTTGGAAAAAAAAAAAAAAAAAAAAAAGATTCTGAAGCCCATTGTTCTTTTACTGTGGGTGTAAGTAAAGTGATACCTTCTTATTCCTATTTATTCTTGCTTGGACGGTGCCTCTGAAGTCACCCTGAAGTAAACTAATAGTAGCAAATGCCTACTGGGAGTTTACAATGGACCAGGCACTGTGTTACATATCTCACATGACTTACCTCATTTAATCTTCACGATAACTACCTATGAGGCTGGTGCCATTGTAATTCTCATTTAAAGAAGGGAAAACTGACACAGGGAGGTTAAATGACTTGCCCAAGGGCACAAGTAGGTGACAGGACTGGAACCTGAATCCAGGTTTTCTGAGTCCTTTGGCTCTAGTCAGGATAGGCATGGCACTGTGGAAGGACAGGAGGCCAAAGGGAGGAGCTAGGAGAACGTACATGAGGCAGGGACTATGCACCATTCATCCCTATATCCCCCATTCCATATCACACGGTGCCTGGCACATAGTAAGCACTCAAAAAAATGTTGGTCGAATTCAGCGCACTGCTCAACACAAGTTACTCACTGTAGATTCCTGAGGGTCAGGTTGGTGGGTACTTGCATCTTCTTCCAGAGAAACTGTGCCTACAAGAGAAAGAAAGAGGAGCCACTTCCCAGAAGAGACACTGTCCAAGGATACTCCCTAGAGTAGAGAGGCAGGACTGCCTTGGACCCAGTCCTGCCTCTTCACTCTGTAGGACGCAGCAGCCTCTGACTTTCCCAGATGCTCACTCTTCTCTTGGAGAGTGAGAAAGAAATGAAAGAAAAGGGAAGGAGAAAGAAAAACAATAGCAAGTCAAATTATAAGGGATACTAGGGGCCTGGGTGCAGTGACTCAGGTCTGTAATCCCAGCACTTCAGGAGGCCAAGGCAGGAGGATTGCTTGAGGCCAGGAATTCAAGACCAATCTGGATAGCATAGTACCTTAACATAGTGTCTCCACAAAAATTTTAAAAATTGGCTGGGCGTGGTGGCTCACACCTGGAATGCCAGCACTTTGGGAGACCGAGGCAGGCAGATCACAAGGTCAGTAGTTCGAGACCAGCCTGACCAATATGGTGAAACCCCCATCTCCACACACACACACAAAAAATTAGCCAGGCACGGTGGCGGGCATCTGTAGTCCTAGCTACACGGGAGGCTGAGGCAGGAGAATCACTTGAACCAGGAGACAGAGGGTGCACTGAGCCGAGATCACGCCACTGCACCCCAGCCTGGGCAACAGAGCAAGACTCCATCTTAAAAAAAAATTTTTTTTAATTAGCCAGGCATGGTGGTAACCACCTGTAGTCCTAGCTATTCCATGAGGCTGAGGCAGAAAGATTGCCTTAGCTCAGGAGTTTGAGGCTACAGCGAACTCTGATCATGCCACTGCACTCCAGCCTGAGCAACAGAGTGAGACTCTGTCTCAATCAATCAATAAAGCATACTAGGGATAAGCTGACCAAATAGGGCTGAGGGATGGGTAAAGAAGGTAGACTATATTGAAGGAGGGAGTTCTGAAATTAAATGGGGAGAATTACCTGCTGCTCAGACCAGGGCAGCTCCCGGTAGTGTCTTCGGTTTGCCAGAAGAGCCAAGGAATCCAGTTGTAGCAGCTTTAATGGGAGCAGGGGAAGCAGGCAGTCTGGCCAGGTGGTGGGAACAGGCTGCTGGCAGCGATGGGTATAGCAGTGTAGTGATAGGTGAGAGTCTGGACTTGGCACTCAGAGAAAAGAAACCATGGGGGTGGAAAGGGACCAAAGCTGGGACAGAAGTGGAATGGCATTTGCCACTGTAGCAATAAACGCCTAAGAGCCTCACACTGCAGGCTGCTGTGGTCAGGTGTTGCTGCTAGTTAGGCACCAGGCGAACAAAGTCCCTTAGCTTCTCTGAGCCTTGGTCTTTTCAGCTGAAAGCAGGGTGGGTGGCCTGGAAGATTTCTCAGGCCCTCGCAGCTTTGACATTAGTCTAGGACAATGTGGGTGGATCATGCTGTCCTGCATCTGGAACTGGGGAGGGCTGCTAATGGGTACAGAGCTAACCAGAACTCTCAGGGCCACTGCAGGGTAGTGGGGGAGGCAGCACCAGCCATATGAAACTGCCCCAAAATGGGGAGAGGAGCTCAGCTGGGAGATCTCACACTTACCTGACCAGGGACACACACAGCTGGACCAGCACCTGTTGTACCCATATTTTTAACGCCATCTTTAACCTGCATGAGAATTGGGTGTGTGTGTGTGTATGTGTGTAAGTGGGGAAGTATGAAGAAAGGCCTTCCCTGGCCTCAGGGAAGACGCCTTCCTCCCAACCAGAGAGAGCCCGTATCCCTGATTGTCTCATCCTCCTTGCTACTCTCATACCCGAAAGGTCTGCAGCAGTGCTGCGGTCTGGCAGGCTGAGAGGCGTGACAGTTCAGGGGCCAGGCAGGAACAAGCCCCAACCAGGACTCGCCTAGGGATGGCCTGGAGTGTCTGGGGGCTGAGGCCGGGCAGCAGAAGATGCAAGGAGCAGAGTTCCTCCAGGGATAGCTAAGGAGCAAGAGAAACAAGAGGTCTGAAGAGGAAGGGAAGGGTGGTGGGGAAGACAACAATCACAATGCAGCAAGGCAGTAAGTATGAGGGGAGTGGAGAGAGAGGAGGGACAGATGCAGAAGCAAGGGAAAAGGGGGATAGAGACCTCTGGCGAGAGGCTGAGGTTGCAGCTACTCACATCGTGCCTAGGAAGGAGCCGTCCAAGCAGCAGGACAGCCTGTGTTGGGATGGGACCAAAAACAACAGCTCTCAGGACCCAGCAGCCAGGTCCTAAGTGGGTTCCTAAGGCAAACCCTCCAAAACTTCCCACTCCCTCTTAAACATCCCCAGTAACCATCCTCAGTGACTCAGGTCCTTTCTTGATCTGAGGAAAGGGAATGAAGGTGTCCTCGTGTGGACAGAGTTTACCTTTAGTGTTCACCCAGGGAAAGGAGGGGCTGGTTTTATCCCTGAATGGGATTCTCTTGACAGGGCTCAAGCAGGGATGGAGGGTGCATGCCAGGGAGTGAGAGAGGCAAACCTGAGCAGGTGTAACACTAGCTCCCTGCAGGACAGGAAGCATGGCTCTAAGCTGGGGCTCTGACAGCTCCTGCAGGAAGCGGAGGCCCAGCTGAGGGAAGAGAGGGGCCCAGACCTGCAGCTCCCGGGGGCTCAGCACCGCACCTCCAGATGAGCGCAACACCCCCAGAAGTTCATATGCCACCTGTAACCAAAGAAGGTTTAGGACTGGAGAGAAAAGACAGATGAACCTTGAACTTCCTCTCTAATCCCACATCTGAATTTCCCAGGGCTTGGGATAGGGTTTGGAACTAGGGATTGGACTGGAGTAGATTAGGTTCAAAATGGCAAAGGGTGTGTTTGAGGTGCCACAGACCAGATAGGGAAGGGCCAGGAAGAGGTGGTAACAGGTAAGAATGGCCATGGAGTAAGGAATGGAGGTTGCAAAAGCGGGATGGGGGCCTGGCACCACTGTGCTCAAGTTGACACAATGGGAAAGCCATCCACACAGACCCAGGGGAAGCCTAGAGTCTTCTAGGCTTGTGCTGAGGGGCTCACCCGTCCTTCCGGGCTGAGGGTCCCGTTGGCTGCACATTCCAGCAGCCCCCGTTCTACCGGCCCCATCGGATCACTCAGGGGCACTAGGCTCTGCAGCTCCTCAGGGCTCAGGAAACAGGCGAAGGGCCCAAGCCTGAGGAGGGCATGAAGCTGACCTTTGTGTGGTCCCTGAGACTAGCACTAAGGCAGGCCTGGCAGCAGACCATGTGGGTACATACACTGGGCACTCTGACCACTACACCACTACACAGGGGCACCATCTATAGACCTCTCCTGGAACTCTGTGCTGCCTGGGGCCACTGCCTACTCCCTTGCCCCTTCCTTCCTAGAACACCTACCCACCATGACACCTGTACCTTCCTCTCTCTACCTCTTCCACTCTGGCCTTGGTTACTGATCCCACAACTCACCTGCGTACCTGCTCCTCGCCATCCTGGACACTCTGGTTTACCAGGCTGCGCAGCACATGGCGAGCATGCCCGGGCCCCAGACCTGCTGCTGGCCAGCTATCCTCCAGGGCCTGGATCTGAGATGGGGGAAGTTAGCTCGCACTGGGGTCACTGTGGGGTTCTTGCAGGGAGGGACCACTGACAGACACGCCATTGACTCTCGTCCCCACTAGCAGAAGATGGGCCAGTCAAATAAAGAAGATGATTCTCATACCTGGTGAGGGCTGAGCTGCAGAAAGTTCTCCAGAGGGAGGTGGGGGAGGAGGGGCAGCACTGCCCACAGCAGCTCCTGGGGCCAGGCAGGCACTTCCCCAAACAGTTCAGGGGCCAGCAGACGCTTTGCCAGAGCCTCCTTCTGTTCAGGCCTCATTCCTGGGCTGTAATCCCGGATGGTAGCCAGGCTGCGAGGAGTAATAGGTCTTAACCCTTTGTCTTCTTCCAAACCGTTTTCCCCTGACCCTCTGTAGCCCTGCTGTCTAGATAGGAAGGAGACTCTCCCTGTCTTTGTTTTGTTTTGTTGTTTTGTTTTTAAGATGGAGTCTCGCTCTGTTGCCCAGGCTGGAGTGCAGTGGCGCGATCATGGCTCACTGCAACCTCTGCCTCCCGGGTTCAAGTTATCCTCCTGCCTCAGCCTCCCAAGTAGCTGGGACTACAGGCGCCCACCACCAAGCCTGGCTAATTTTTGTATTTTAGTAGAGACAGGGTTTCACTATATTGGCCAGAGAACTCCTGAACTAGTGATCTGCCTGCCTCGGCCTCCCAAAGTGCTGGGATTACAGGTGTGAGCCACCACGCCCGGCCTCTGGTTTTATAGAGAGGACCTCTCTGATCCTTTTGTAGTTCATTAGCATCATGACTGGGTTTTCACACTCAGGTATGAGATGCGCCTCTCTCAAACCTTGTTACGATGTTGGCACATTACCTATCTGGCATGAAAGAAAAAAACAGGAGCTCCGGAAGGAGCTGCTCCAGCTGGATGGGGTTGGCCTGACCCTGACAGGAGCAGGAGGAGTGGTACAGGAACCTTACACACTGTCGTTGACTAACAGGGATGGTGGGAAGCGCATCAGGTCAGAGACAGCCAAGAAAGGGATGAGTGGTGACAGGTCAATGAAGAGCTAGGAGGTGAGGCGCGGGTACCGCTGGAGCAGCAGGGCTGTCAGGCGACCCAGGGCCTGCTCCTCAGATGGTGGTACCTGTGGGGGCACAGGAATGGATTCTGCCTCTGGAGATGCTCAGTATCCCTGCCACTTCCTCTCTGGAGTTCCTCCTCCCACTAAGGCAAGCCCTCTGAACACTAGGCTCCAGGTGCCCTTGCTCCCCTCTTTCTCTATGCTCACCTGCAGCTTCCCCTGCAGCATGAGTGTCAGGAAGCCCTGTGCAGCCTCCCTCTCTGCTGAAAGCACCAGCTGCTGGAGGTTTTCTGGGGGCATATGCAGGTATGCCTGTGAATAGGAGGTCATGGTGGGTATGGCCTCACAGGGCAGGGACCTCTGGCCATGGCTGTCACCCAGCCCACCCATGGGCCCTCCACCTGTTACCTGCACTAGAATCTGCAGGGCCCAAACACTCTTTTCCCTCTGGAGCAGATCCCACAGCACAGGCTGGTGGGAAGAAAGACAATATGCCAACAGAGCTGTCTTCTCTGTCTCTCCTGCAGCTCCCCCAGGCTTTCCAACTCCACTTGCTGGGATGCTCGTCCTTCATCTCAACTGTGATTCTTCAGATATTAAGCTCTTTTAGGTCCAGGATCATATCTCTAATTTCTCTTGTACCCTCTCCCATGCCAGGTCCATAGTTGGATCAATTAATACTTGCAGACCTGAACCAAATACTATGAGACTATCTAATTCCATTTTACTGGGCCCAGGGCTTGAAAAATGGAGCCCCCAAAATGGAGTAAGGAATCTTTATATATCCTACAGAACCTAGCAAAGTGCCTTGCATATAATAGGCATTCAGTGAATGAATTACGGTGTTTAACATATTCCCACCCCTCCATTCTACAGAGTAAAAACTGAAGCCCAGAAAAACTAAATGAAATTGCTTGCCTAAGATCACAGTAATTTGTGGCACAGTTGAACCTAGAACCAAAGTTTTCTGATTGGTAGTGTCCCTGAATCTTTCTCATTCCTGCCTTATCTTCCTGTATTCTGCCAGCCTCCAATTCTCAATCTCTAGGAAAAAAATCAAGAGTCCTCTAACTTGATCCTTTTTCTTTCTGGTGCAGAAAGCAAAGAGCCTAAAAGAATAACAAGGTAATATTTATTGCACGCTTGTGTATCATGCACTGTGCTAAGCCCACAGCATGTATTATCTCATATACCAGTATCATCCCTAGTTTATAAATGAGACGAGAAAAATATTGCTCAGAGAAGTTAAATAACTCATTCAAGGCTGGTCACAGAACCAAGATATAAATCCAAGCCTGTCTGACTCTAGAGCTGTGTGCTTCAACTACTACACCACACTACCGCCTCTGAGTACACGAGGAATTCCCCTGGAGGGCCTTCTCACTGTTCTAGGAGCTTTCCCTCTGGCAGAGCACTCACACTAAAGCAGGCCAGCAGCTCCATCCTGCTTATACCAGAGCTGGGGTTGACAGTGGGTTCCAAGCCTGGTGGGGTTGGCTGCTCCTCCTCTTGTTCCAGGTATTCCCCAATTGTCCGTAGCACACTGCGCCGGCCCTCTGGGCGAAAGGCATCCCAGAAGGAGCAGTTGTCCGGGAGACTGGAGAGCAGTAGGGCCCGACCCAGCATCCCCTGGGCCTCAGCGCCCCCAGCCCCTGGACCCAAGAGGAAGGTCAGCAGGCGGAGGAGATAGTGTAGGCGTGTGGCGTGAGCAAGGGCTGGCACAGAGGACTGACAGCGTGGCAACTGGGATAGCATGCCAAGGAGGAAGGGGCCAGGAGTCAGACAGAGTGGGGATGGTCCCAGTGGTGGCAGAGAGGGCAGAAGGGGGCCCAGCAGCCCTTCTAGGAAGCAAGTGTCATTGCCCCCACGACTTATCTGGCACTGGCCTGCTAGCCAAGGCCAGAAGGGCACCAGGGCCTCATACATGGTGTCATTGGCACAGACCATCACCAGGAAGCTGCCCCCATCTGGGCAGCGTTCCCCACAGGGTCCAATGTGGCAGGGTGGGGAAGCAGTGACATCTGGGGTGGGGCCCTGGCACACATGCTGGACCCAAGCCTGGTTGCTGGGGGGCACAGCCTGTAGACTTGCCTCCCCACACAGTCGCTCAGCCCACAGAGTCTCGTTCTCCAAGAAGCAGCCCCAAAAGATGTCTGGGGTGAGGGGAACAGGGGGCAGGCCTTCAGGGCAGCTGGTAAGGGGTGGGAGCAGGCCAGCACAGAGCCACTTCACCAGGCGGCGGTTGGAGCCAGACAGGGCTGAAAAGGAGAGGTTACTACAGATCGCATTCAAAAACTCATCAGGAAACTGGTCATGACAGGCCTGTAGCCAGCCTTGGGCACCTGGTACCCATGAGACTGCATACCACACAGC
>NW_012101713.1:15966-20904 GCF_000951045.1 Mandrillus leucophaeus
CCCAGCCCTGGCCACACTCACCTCCCTGGCACTGCCCATTGGCATCAGGCTCTGGCTGCCCCAGAATGGAAAAGACCTCATCCTGCAGGGAGTGAGTGACACGGAGCAGCCCCTCCTGAAAGGCAGCAAAGAGGGGGGCCCCCACTGTGCGTAGCAGACCGCCCCAAAGCGCCTCCTCGGACCCGAGCTCCCCTGTTGGGGTAAGCAAACCCAACAGACCCTGCAAAAAGTGAGGAGCTGCCTCCCTCCCATCGAGGCCTGTGGCATTGGTGGGATCCACACTGGGCTGCACCTGCACCAGAGCTTGCCAGCGTGTGCCCTCTAACAACAGCAGCAGAGAAGGCAACCAGTCAGCAGCCAGGACACAGTCAGAGGGCCCATTACGGGTGCATGGGGGCCGACTTGGGGTAGGGGGGCCCCCAGGAACTAAGGCTCCCAGCAACACCTCCACAAGTCCACCCAGCACCCCTGCCTGGTGCACCAGGAAATCTCGGGGAGTCTGCTCCTGTCCCAGCAGTGCCAGCAGATCCCCCAGCAGCCCTAGCATTGGCTCCCAGTCCGGGCTGCCTCTCAGTGTCACTAGAAAATCATGGAGCCGGAGAGCAGGTGGCTGGAGAGGTGGGGGCTCTCCTACCGGTCCTTCCCCCATTCTCCCAGGCTCAAAGGAAGAAGAAATGTTGGCCAGGAATGTAGAGAACTGTGAGCGGCTCAGGGAGCCCTGGGAAGCCTGGTCCAGAGTGGAGAGCAATGACTTCAGGAAGGAGAGACCAGGGCCCAGGGACTGAGGCCCAGTAGGTGCAAGAGTCACTGTAAGGAGAGAAATCAGAGGTCACTAAAGGGGAGGAACATAGAGCCCAAACTCAACCCTGCCTCTGAGCACAGTTCTCTACCTGGATCTAAAGATGAGGTGAGGGGATGGTGAGCTGAACCCCTTTCATTGGCCCATAGTAAGTCTTGGCCTGCTTTTCTTAGCCCTCATTTTTTCCTTTTGCATAAGTCTCTGCCTCTCTCCTTTGTCCTTCTATCTAACAGGTTAACCTCCACATTCTTAAAAGTCTTTTTCCAGCCACCCTCCTCCTCATCCCCAGTTCTGTTCCCTGTTCTTCTCACCTGCAAAGCACAGCAGCAGCAGCAGCCGCAGCAGGGGCCAGAGGCTCAGAGCCATGTTTCCAGGTGAACACTGGTACCGGAGGGGAGTTCTGGTTAATCTCAACTGTGTGGGATAGCCAGGTGAGGGCAGGGCACTGCAGGCAGCCTGAGGCTCCACTGACACTGTAGTGTGGTCTTTCAGGAAACAATATCTGTAACCTGACAGCAGGTTTGTTACCTGAGCCACTGAATATCTGATCCTTTGGCTCTGGAGAAGGGTATGCTTCTGTGAGAGGAACCAATGATAGGGGATCCCAGGGGCCCCTCAGAGGAACCCAAGGAGATTGCTTGAGTTATAAGCCCGTGATGCAGAAAGGAATAGGCAGACATGGAGATGGAGAACTGGAGAACAGGTGTGTAAGGGTGTAATCTGGGGTTCTGCAGAAACATAGAAAACAAAGAGGATAGAAAGGAGCTAAGAAGCAAGTAGGATTTGAAGAAATTGAGGAAGAAAGGATGCCCAGGAGCAAGAAACTGGGCAGCAAGGTATAAACCGATGAGAAATGAAGACAGAGGTCTGGTCCAAGGATGGAGAATTCAGGAAGAGGAAAGCTGCTTTCGACTCACTACCCAGAACCACAGAGTGTCAAGAGCTGAGCAGCACCCCAGAGATCACATAGACCAAACTTTTCAACTTATGGATAAGGAAACAGACCCAGAGAAATGTGACTTGCTCATTAGGCCATTCAAATGTTTTGGTTTTCCCTTCCCCCTGGGACCCCCTATTATTTGGTTCTTTCTCTGTGGCCTAAGTGAAAGCCCTCTCAGAAACTCTGAGCCAAGAAGAGAGAAACCAGATTCAATCACTACGCACAGGGACTGATCTCCCTACACACAGAACTGCTCATGGAACAGAGAGAGAGAGAGATGTCATTCAAAATAATCTGGTCTGGTCAGGGTTAGAAGTCTTTTTTGTTGTTTTTGTTTTTTGTTTTTTGGGGTTTTTGGTTTTGGTTTTTTTGAGATGGACTCTCTCTCTGTTGCCCAGGCTGGAGTGCAGTGGGGCTATCTCACCACTGCAACCTCTGCCTCCCTGGTTCAAGCGATTTTCCTGCCTCAGCCTCCCGAGTAGCTGGGATTATAGGTGTGAACCACTACTGCCTAATTTTTGTATTTTTAGTAGAGATGGGGTTTCACCATGTTGACCAGGCAGGTCTTGACCTCCTGACCTCAAGTGATCTGCCCACCTCAGCTTCCCAAAATGTTGGCGCTACAGGTGTGAGCCACAAGGCCATTTTTTTCCTTTTTTTTTTTTTTTTGAGATGGGTCTCACTCTGTTACCCAGGCTGGATTGCAGTGGCACTATCTTGGCTCACTGCAATTTCTGCCTCCTTGGTTCAAGCGATTATCCTGCCTCAGCCTCCCAAGTAGCTGGGGACTATAGGCACGCACCACCACGCACAGCTAATTTTTGTATTTTTTGGTGGAGACAGGGTTTCACTATGTTGCCCAAGCTGGTCTTGAACTCCTGACCTCAAGTGATTTGTCCACCTCGGCCTCCCAAAGTGCTGAGATTACAGGCTTGAGCCACCGCCCTAGGCCAGGGTTAGAAGTCTTTTCCATTCCCCATTTATATCTCCCCAAAGGCCTTCACTTTACACCAACTCTAAAAGCAATTCAACACTGAAGCTACACCCAAACTTTCATTCTGTCCTCCTTTCCCTAGAACCCTTCCCCATTCTCTCCCTCAAATTCACACATGGAACTTCATTATTAATGTGCTTCTGACCTAGAAGATTCACTTAGGATCACGGAGTTTTATTTTTATATATTTATTTATTTAGAGACAGGGTCTTGGTCTGTGGCCCAGGCTGGAATATTGTGGTATTATCCTAGCTCACTGCACCCTCGAACTCGTGGACTCAAGCAGTCCTCCTGCCTCGGCCTCCCAGGATCACAGAAGAGACCTGAGGAATCCTCAGGTAAGAACTTCTCATTTTATAGACAGGGGAATTGAAGCCTAAAGAAATGGAATGACTTAACCCGGGTCACAAGACAGCTGGGAGCAATGATGGGATTTTCCAAGGCAAATCAAAAGTTGAGATGCGTGAAATGATCTGTTGTGTAATTTTACCAACATTCCCTTTGCCCATCAAGGATACCACATCTAGTCTAAAAAGCAGACAGATGAATCCAAAGGAGAATATGACCCAAGTTCCCAACAGCTTTCCAGTTCCAGCACATCCTGTAATCCTTCTGAATTTCTGCCCTTCATTCTGTAACAACCCTCTCATAATAAATTCTCTTTTTTCCTCATAGGGTAGCAAAAAATGAGATGGTCTAGGTTCAAACCCTGGTTCCAGCATTTACTAGCTGTGTGTCCTGGGGCAGCTTCTAAATCTCTGTTTTGTTTTTTTGTTGTTGTGGCTGTTGTTGCTGTTGTTGTTTTTACTGTAAAAAGGAAAAAATCCTAGTGTAGAGTTTTTGTGAGGATTAAATTAGATAATGCATTTAAAGTGCTTAGTGCAATGGCTAGCATTCATTCAACAAAGATTAAGCACTTATTACGTGCCAGACACTGGTACAGAATAAACATTCACTCAATGTTACTATTACTATATTAGAATAGCTCAACATGATTTTTTCTACTTGAAACTAAAGGAGTTCTAATGAAGACATAAACGATTATCTGGAAGTTGTATCTTGAGTGAAAGACCTTCAGAACAAATATGGAACTAGTTGAGTCAACCAGAGAGAGAAACAATGACGATTCCCTCAACTCAGCATGGAAAATTTCCTGGCAGTCCATGTTCTGCTGTTGTAAGCCACTGATTAAGCAAATCTCTTGCTGCTAAGGATTCAGACTATGTGCAAACTGAGGGTGAAGTGCTTAGGGTTTATGGCAAATATACCAGGCTATTTGAGTGTATTGGTTATTGCTTATAATTTGATAAAGTTCAACAAGAGCGAGACAAGTTCCAACCTACAGATGACCAAATGGAAACAGAGAACCACCAGCAAATTTAAATTACAAGGGTCCAGAACAAGAAATTAATCATATGTCCTGCTAAAATGAAATGGATAAGACTGGTGATAACTAGAACACTCTGTGATCTGCCAGTTAGAATGGATATACCTGGGAAGAGCCACAGGAGTTGAGAACTCTGAAACATCCTCACTCCCCAAAACTCCCACAGGGCACTCTCTGCCTGAGAAGACCAAATGCCTCCTTTTTAAAAAAAAAAAAAAAAAAGAAACTGAGTCTCACTCTGTCACCCAGGGTGCAGTGCAGTGGTGTGATCTCAGCTCACTGCAACCTCCACCTCCAGGGTTCAAACAATTCTCATGCTTCAGCCTCCTGAGTAGCTGGGATTATAGGTGCGCGCCACCAAGCACAGCTGCTTTTTTTGTATTTTTAGTAGAGACAGGGTTTCGCCACATTGCCCAGGCTGGTCTCAAACTCCTGGGCTCAGGCAATTCGCCTCAGCCTCCCAAGTGCTAGGATTACAGGCGTGAGCCACCGTACCCAGCCAGATGCCTCCCTTTGTAAAGTACAATTATTTTTCTCTTTTTTTGTTTTGACTTTTGTAACTGAAATATTAATTGCTTACTAGATATCTAGGTGTTCCTCACATTTTCCAGATCTCTTGCGGTTAGGTGGGCTCAGGTGATTAGTTCTGTTCAATGGACTGTGGTTGACCAAAGAATTTAAGAGCTAGCAAATGAGCCTCCAACAATCTCTTCGCTGTTGAGGCAACCTAGAAACTACATGTTGAGATGGCAGTGTCACAAGGTCAAAACAGCCCGAGGCTCCAAACTACCACAGCATTTACAGTCAGTCTTCGACAC
>NW_012101713.1:21204-33510 GCF_000951045.1 Mandrillus leucophaeus
CAGCTATTTTTTGTATTTTTAGTAGAGACGGGGTTTCACCATGTTAGCCAGGATGGTCTCAATCTCCTGACCTCATGATCCGCCCACCTCAGCCTCCCAAAGTGCTGGGATTTCAGGCGTGACCACCGTGCTCGGCCAGTAAGTGTCTTTTTTAAGGTCTATCTAGTGATGCACTTTTTGCATTTTGGGGCTATTTGTTGATGATTTCACTGTTTTAAACGGCTCTTACACTTAATGCCAAAGTGTTGTACGGTGTTCTTAAGAGCAAGAAGGCTGTAATGTGCCTTATAAACTATGCTAGAAACGCTTCATTCATTGCCAGGCGAGGTGGCTCACGCCTGTAATCCCAGCACTTTGGGAGGCTGAGGCAGGTGGATCACCTGAGGTCAAGAGTTCGAGACCAGCCTGGCCAACCTGGTGAAACTCCGCCTCCACTAAAAACACAAAAATTAGCTGGGCGCGGTAGCGGGCACATGTAATCCCAGCTACTCAGGAGGCTGAGGCAGGAGAATCACTTGAACCCGAGAGGCAGATATTGCAGTGAGCCGAGATCGCTCCATTGCACTCCAGCCTGGGTGACAGAGCGAAACTCTGTCTCAAAAAAAAAAGAAAAGAAAAGAAAAGAAAAGCTTCATTCAGGCATGAGTCACAGTGTTGTTGGCCATGAGTTCAATGTTAATCAATCAACAACATATATTAAATAAGGTATCTATAAACAGAAACACAAAGAAAACCAAGGTTATATATTTGATCAGTTGATGAAAATGTTGTGACCAGAGGCCCACAGGAACCTAACCCTGTATTTCTCCTGGGAGCAATGGTTCAGTAGTCACTAATTCAGTTGTTTGCTGCAACTTTATAAAACATAAGTATCACGAATAATAAAAATTTACTGTAGCTGCCTTGAACAGTTACCCAACCAGTATTGAAACCTCCACAAGTGAGTAATATGCCTTTCTTATACTTAAATCACTGAGATGTAGGGGTTAATTTATTCTTGCAGCACAGCCTTTGACTCTCCTGATTAAGACAGCTAAATTATATTTGCATTTTGATATCAGATCTCTGAATTCTAGATCTTCGTTCCATATTTATTAGTCTGGTGACCCCAAGAAGTTTCTACAATTCACTCATCTGTAAAATAGAGATACCCACCCAATTTTGCTCATTCACTTGTGTTATAAAGTGTCTCGATGTGCCAGGTACTGGAACAGATCCACTAAATCTTATCACCACTATGAATAGACTAGCTCAAGATGAATTCTTCTTCTGCAACTTAATCTTTTCAGCCGGGTACAGTGGCTCATGCCTGTAATCCCAGCACTTAGGGAGACCAAGGCGGGTAGACCACAAGGTCAGTAGATCGAGACCATCCTGGCTAACACAGTGAAACCCCATCTCTACTAAAAATACAAAAAATTAGCTGGGCATGGTGGTGGGCGCCTGTAGTCCCAGCTACTCAGGAGGCTGAGGCAGGAGAATGGCATGAACCTAGGAGGAGGAGCTTGCAGTGAGCTAAGATTGCGCCACTGCACTCCAGCCTGGGAGACAGAGCGAGACTCCGACTCAAAAAAAAAAAAAAGAACCTTCTTTTTTTAGACATGGAGTTTCGCTGTTGATGCCCAGGGTGGAGTACAATGGCAAAATCTTGGCTCACTGCAACCTCCGCCTCCCGGGTTCAATAAATTCTCCTGCCTCAGCTTCAGTAGCTGGGATTACAAGTGCAGGCCACCATGCCCAGATATTTTTTGTATTTTTTAGTAGAGACGGGGTTTTGCCATGTTGGTCAGACTGCTCTCAAACTCCTGACTTCAGGTGATCTGCCCACCTCGGCCTCCCAAAGTGCTGGGATTACAGGTGTGAACCACCACGCCTGGCCAACTTAAAGAATCTTAACACAAAAACTGGTACAAGAAATAGCATCTTAAGTGAAAGACCTTCAGACAAAATACAGAAAAAGTTAAGCAGCAAGGAGATCTTTGAGGACTTCCCCAGCCCATAGAAATTGTTTGGCAGTTCTTGAGATTAGAATAGGAAGAACAGGTTTGATGAAGTGGGAATAAGTTCAGTTTTGGACATATTACAACACAGTGAAACCCCCATCTCTACAAAAAATTTAAAAAATTAGCCAAGTGTGGTGGTATGCACCTGCAGTCCACACTACTTAAGGGCCTGAGGCAGGAGGATCACTTGAGCCTAGAAGATCAAAGCTGCAGTGAGCTATGATTGCACCACTGCACTCCAGCCTGGGTGAAAGAGCAAGACCCTGTCTCAAAAACCAAACCAAACCAAACAAACAACAACCAGAAAACAGGGGAGGAGACAAAATTACTATCTTCATGGAAGTTTTATTATTTGATCATATGAGGAACTAGTTAGGATGGACAGGGATTTCTGTTTTGTTCATTCACTGATATATCCCAAGTGTCTAGAACAATGTTTGGAACATACAAACTCAACAAATTTGTTGAATAAACTTCCACTCCTGTAGGATTAAAGCCAGATTGTTTTCACTGAAGAAAGAGTTAAAGAATAAAATGCAGAATGCACAGACCACAGATCAGCTATAGAAAGTCAGGAGGGGGCCGGGCACAGTAGCTCACACCTGTAATCCCAGCACTTTGGGAGGCCAAGGAGGGGCGGATTACTTGAGGCCAGGAGGTCAAGACCAGCCTGGCCAACATGGCAAAAACCTGTCTCTACTAAAAATACAAAAATTAGCCAGGCGTGGTGGCGTGCGACTGTAGTCTCAGTTACTTGGGAGGCTGAGGCACGAGAATCGCTTAAACCCAGGAGGTGGAGGTTACAATGAGCAGAGATTGTGCCACTACACTCCAGCTTGGGCGACAGAGTGATACTCCATCTGCCCACAGCCCAATTCAGTGTTTTTAAATATATTGTTGAACTATTCAAGACTATTGAATTCCAGAACATTTCCATCACCTGCCAAAGAAACCCTATACCTATCATCTGTCAGTCTCAATTCCTCCCTCCCCAACCCCCAAGAAACCATTAATCTACTTTCTGTCTTCATAGATTTGTTTATTCCGGACATTCAATTCATTTGCCTTCTCTCCATCTGGGCCTTTTTGCCAGACACACTCTTAGGTGAGGACTTTATAATTACCTCCTTATTGCCCCTTTCATCTCCTCCCCATTTGGGTAGCAGCCCTTACTTCAGGTTGGGTGTTACTGACCTTACCTCCAGTTCAGGAGAAAGCCTTAATTAGTGATTCCATCACATTCACCTTACCTCAAAAATTCGTTCGAATTACCTCAACAATTCGTTACGAATTACCTCAACAATTCATAAGCATATGATCTAACTTCTTGGTCCAATCAGTGGTGGTCAGGATGTGTCTGTAGAGGAGTGGAGATTGACTTACATACAGTTAATACCCAAATTTTAAGTGTAAAGCTTGTTGAATTTTTACATCTATATATACCTGTGTGACCACCATGCAGATCAAGATATGGAACATATCTACAGCACTCCAGAGGCTTCATGCTTCCTCCCCATCAGTATCTTCACTCCAAGAATAACCATGATTGTGACCCAAAGCTCAAACATTTTGTTCATTGACTGAGAAAAGAGTCACTGGCTCTCTTCCGCTGGATATGGGTAAATAGGTATGCAAGCCTAGGCACTTCAGAAAATTATCTGGCTACCCAAGTGAAGCCAGTCTGAGAATAACAAGAACACGTGGAGGAGAGTGCAGATAGCAAAATTCCAGAGAAACAAAACCACAGATCTAACAACAGTGAATTTTTACATTAAATCAATCCTGAAGCTATACTACCTTTGAACTTCCCAGTCTCCAGTAAGCTATTTTGTTGTTTAAATGGCTTCAACTGATTTTTTTCTCAACTCAGAATTTTTAACCTGAGTTAGAACCTTAGCTCTACCTCTTACTTGGTATATGCTCTTGGGCAAGTTACTTGACTTACTTAATTTCTTTAGGCCTTAGTTTTCTGATCTCTAAAAATAGGAGGCTATCTTCCGTATAAGATTATTCTATGAAATATACATACTCTATATACAGTATATATATACTAAATATACAAATATCCTCATACACTCAATAAGTGATGTAAGTTAAACACTCAATAAGTGATGTAATTTTTAATCATAAACATGTCTAAAGACTTAAGTCTTCTAACAATGGAATGGGATCCCTTCTAGATAATAAATCCCAAATAACTAGAAACACTAAGCATTACCTGGATAATCCTCCTTTCAGTGATGTTCTAAAAGGTGTTCCTGCTTTGATGGGAGATAGATTAACTCTGAAATCCCTTCTAACACTAAAAACCTGTACAACACTTACTGATTTACACTGCCCTGAGCAATGGCAAAATGAAATAAAGAGACTTATGGTCCAGTAACAGGTAAAAATAATATCCAATTAAAGTTAATGGTTCACAAGAGAAGCAACATGAGTAGAACAGGCAATGGAAACAATACTTCTCAATTAGTTATACTAACAGCTCTGAAGATCTCCTTACTCCAGAGAGGCCTTTACCTATGCATCAGGGAGGGAGAGGGTAAAATTAGGACCATAATCAGGCAGCAGAGGTTGCAGGAAGGGTGGAAGCTATAATGACAAAGTCAAGAAATGAGTCGGATTCAGGAGCCGTGGAAAGGGTAGAAAGCTAAGGAGCACAGTCTCCACTGGCATCTGAGCTAACTTGTTTTGTTCTTTTTTAGAGACAGGGTCTTGCTATGTTGCCAAGGCTGGAATGCAGTGGTATGATCCTACTTTGCTGCAGCCTCAACCTCCTGGCCTCAAACAATCCTGCCTCAGCTCATAGCTGGGACTAGAAGCACACATCACCACACTCAGCTTGAACTAACTCTTTTTCTTGACCTTATGCCTTTCAATATGCCTTATCTTACTGAGCAGCTATCAGCAGTATATATTAGACACTTATACTTTTATTTATTTATGTATTTTGAGACAGAGTCTCACTCTGTTGCTTAGGCTGGAGTGCAGTGGTGTGATCTTGGCTCACTGCAACCTCTGCCTCCCAGCTTCAAGTGATTCTCCTGCCTCACACTCCCGAATAGCTGGGATTACAGGCATCCGCCACCACACCCAGCTAATTTTTTTTTTTTTTTTTTTGTATTTTTAGTAGAGACGGGGTTTCACCACGCCTGGCCTACACACTTATACTTTTTAATTTTAATGAACAGACATTGTTCTATCTGAACAGACATTTATATTTTCAATTCTCTATTTTCAACAATTCCCTTCATTATCTTTTGCTGGGCCCAAGGATATTGAAGCCATCCATTGCTTTACTTGTCTTCCAAGTTCATCAGTGCCTGCACTGCAAAGGAAACAGATTGTCAGGCTGGAGAACTAAGAATATTCTACATACATAAATGTTTGGCGAAGACCTTGCCTTTCTGGGTTCTAGGTTCCCACAAGTCTTTACTAATCTTTAAATTAAGCTTTATGATTCTGTGTACTCTTTGCCATAGACAAGTTTATCAGGATTAAAGAAACCACCTTGCTGCATTTTCCTCCTTTTCACCCTGTCCTCCCTAGAGAATAAGTGGGAAGGCAGGGCTAAGAATGACTAGCAGGAACAGGATTAAATTTAGGCAACATTTTGAAGTAAGCAAAGCCTGTCTTTCACATCTTGCCCTAAATTCCGTGTTCCAATGTTATAAATTCCTCATTGCCCACCTGTGCCCACCACACACAAACACACAGTCCTCCTCTCTAATTTCTTATTTTCACACTGAGTTGATTTCAACTAGGTATGAGGGGAAAAACCCAGATAACACACATTAAATTATAAAAATCCGCCCCTAACTCTTCTGTTTTAGCTTTGTTTTGAGATGAAGTGTCGTTCTGTTGCCAGGCTGGAGTTCAGTGGCGTGATCTCCGCTCACTGCAACCTCTGCCTCCCAGGTTCAAGCAATTCTCCTGCCTCAGCCTCCAGAGTAGCTAGGACTACAGGCATGTGCCACCATGCCCAGCTGCTTTATTGTATTTTAGTAGAGACAGGGTCTCACCATGTTGACCAGGATGATCCTGATCTCCTGAACTCGTGATCTGCCCACCTCAACCTCCCAAAGTGCTAGGATTACAGGTGTGAGCCACCATGCCCAGCCTTTTTTTTTTTTTTTTGCTTTCAGAGGGAAACTGTATTAATCAAAATTAGTCATGAAGTAATGAAATTTAGGAAAAATAACTTTGAAAAGATAGTGCTCAGTTTACATCAAACTCTTCTATTTAAATCACATATTTATCTTTATAGAGGCTGACACTAGAAGGGGCAGATACAAACAGAAGTTTAGAATTCATAAACTTCTTTAGGGAGTTAGGGCAGTGAGCACTTGTGGGCCTCCTGCTCATTGTCTGATCCCCATAGCTCTCCAGATTGAGCCTTAGGCCCTGCTGCTCAAGTCTGAAATGCAATCTTCAGAGAGAACAAACGTGCAGAAACCGGTGGGCTGCCCAAATCAAGCAAGAGCCTACCTTGTCCTAATTCCCAACAACTGGGATTAGACTTTCTCTTCTTGGGAAATAAGCTCTCATACCTCATAGGATTTGGGCGTCCCGTGCTACAGAAGCAGAGTTTCTAGGTTCTCTCTCAGTTAGGGAAAAGTGGGACACATGCCCAGAATGTGACAAACCAAACCAAGAATTTGCCTATTTTAGGTATAGGCAGAAATTTAGAAGCTGAGATGCCAGAATAGCGGACAACCTCCTCCTCCTCCACAGTTATAAACGCTATATATATATTCCCATGGTCCCTATGACTGCCCTAACTCCATACCTGCAAACTCTTGTAACTTCTTACGCTCCTCTAGGTTATACTGAAGCTTTTCTAGCAACTCAAAATATCGGAAGAGTGAGTCTCTGGGCCAAACACGGTCATCCTGATCCATTTCCAATAGCCCGGGCAGATTTTCATGCACAAGAGTCTCCCAGTCCAAATGACCTGTCGGGAGGAATGCTTCAGAAAAACATGGCTAGGTTTGTAAAAGTTGGGTAAAAGCTGGTAAATCCTATGGTGTGGGTGGAAAGGTGGGGTGGGAAGAGGTTAACAGGAAGCAAGGAGGGAAAGGGTGCATCAGCAAGAAATCACTTTTTACAGTGAGCAAAGAGGGCCACAGCCACACTTACCCAAAGAGAAGAAGGAGGACAGGGGAAATTAGAAGCAAAAAGAAAGTCATTAAGACCAGAAAATTGGAAAGGAGATACAGTAGGAGAGCTCCTGTTAAGAGTAAGATGTCTTATAGAGTAGTCTGAATTCAAATGGAAAAAACTCATTATTATAGTTCTTTGGCTCACCAATAGCTTCAGAAAATCTGGATTCAGAAGAGGAAGAATAGGAAGAAGATGTGGAGGAAACAGAGGAGGAAGACTGGTACTCTCTCTTTTTTGACAAGGTCTCTTCTGTTTTTGATGCAGATGTTTTTAAATCCTCTTCAGTGGCACCATAATTAGACTCTACTTCAGACACTTCTGATAAGTCCAAACTTTCCCTTTGTTGACCAGCTCCTCTTGTACTGAAAGGAGAAAATCATGACTTCACAAACATTTACAAGACATGACTAGTCCACTCATTATTCTGGTTCTGGTCCTGGCCACCCCCTAAAGCTGGGGCATAAGACAATGAGGGCCAAACTACTCCCAAACTCTAAACTCAGGCACTTCCAAACTCAATCATTCATGTGTCATCCTTAACTCTTCTCTTCCCTACCATATCCAGTCCATCAAGAAATCCTGCTGACTCTATACCTTCGAAATAAATCTTTTCTCACTAACTCACTGCTACCACTCTGGCCTAAGCTGTCATCATTTCTTGCCTAGGCAGCAGCATAGCCTCCCAACTGATCTCTCTGCTCCTTCCCTTGTTCTTCTACCAACACAGCAAGTAATCCTTCTTAAATGTAAGTCACCTCATGTCACTCCTCTGTTCTGCTTTCCATTTCAAAGTCCCTACAATGGCACCCCTAACCCTACAGGATCATGTCACCATTATCTCTCTGACTTCATTTCCCAGCACTCTTCCCCCTGCTCACTCTACTCCATTCACAATGGCCTCCTTGCTGTTTCTCAAACACACCAAGCATGCTTCCAGCTTAGGACCTTTGCACTAGCTGTTTCATCTGCCTATTAACACTCTTCTTATAGATACCCACATGGTGATCCCCTTACCTCCTTCAAGTCTTTGCTCATATTACCTTTTCAATGAGGTCACCCTGACTACCCTGTTTAAAACTATAACCCATCTGTGGCTGGGCACGGGGGCTCACGCCTGTAATCCTAACACTTTGGGAGGCTGAGGCGGATGGAGTGCCTGAGCTCGGCAGTTTGAGACAGCCTGGGCAATATTGTGAAACCTCGTCTCTACGGGAAAAAAAGAAAAAAAAAAAAAATTAGCCGGGTGTGGTGGTGGGCACCTGTAGTCTCAACTACTTGGGAGGCTGAGGCAGGAGAATCACCTGAACCCAGAGGCAGAGGTTGCAGTGAGCCGATATTGTGCCACTGCACTCCAGCCTGGTAACAGAGCAAGACTCTGTCTCAAAAAAAAAAACCAAAAAAATAAAACTACAGCACATCTGCAATCCCACCTTCTACTCCCAATCTCCTTTAACTTGTTCTACTTTTAATTTTCCCATAATGCTGATCATATTTTAACAGATTAATTTAGTTAATATGTTCACTGCTTATTATCTCTTTATCACTACTAATAGGTAAGCTCCATGAAGCAGGCATTATTGTCTATTTTGTTCACCGATACATCCCAAGCACCTACTAAGTATTCAATAATTATTTGTTCTTTATAGTTTTTTGTGTTTTTTTGAGACAGGGTCTTGCTCTGTCACCCAGGCTGCAGAGCAGTGGCACAATCACGGCTCACCACAGCCTCAGCCTCCCAGGCTCAAGTGATCCTCCTACCTCAGCCTCCTAAGTAGCTGGGACCACAGGAGCACACCACCACATCCAGCTAATTTTTGTTTGTAGAGGCAGAATTTTGCCATATTGCCTAGGTTAGTCTTGAACTCCTGAGCTCAAGTGATCCCACCACCTCAGTTTTCCAAAATGCTGGTATTAAAGGCATGAGCCACTGCGCCCACCCTGCTAAATTTTTGAGACGGGATCTTGCTCTGTTGCCCACGCTGGACTACAGTGGTGCAATCATGTCTCAATGCAGCCTTGAACTTCTGGCTTGAACTTCCAGCAATCCTCTTGCCTTGGCCTCTCACAGTGTTGGGATTATAAGTATAAGCCACCACATCTAGCCAGTAATTATTTGTTAATGAGTGAATGAGTTCATTTCTGCTTCTGCTTTCTTTGTCCACTGCTAAACACTTGGGGTCTAGATTCATATTTGTTTCATTGAAGGTATCTGTATTAGTGTCCTGAGGCTGCCATAACAAATTACTATAAACTTGGTATCTTAAAATGACAGAAATATAGTCCCTCACAATTCTAGAGGCCAGAGTCTGAAATGAAGGTGTTGGCAGGGCCATACACCCTCCGGAGACTTTAGGGGAGAAGTTCCTTGCCTCTTCTACCTTCTAGCAGCTGCCTGGCATTCCTCAGCCTCCCTTGGCTTGTGGTGGCTTTAGCCCCAACCTCTATCTCCACCTTCACATAGCCTTCTCCTATTCTCTGTGTCTTCTCCTCTTTCATCTCTTATAAGTACCCTTGCCATTGGATTTAGGACCTACCCGGATAATCTAGGATGATCTCATCTCAAGATCCTTAACCTAGGATCTTTTTTTTTCCAAGTAAGGTCACATTCACAGGTTCCAGGGAGTAAGGACATGGACATATTATTTTGGGTGCCACTAGTCAACCTACTACAATATGCAGTTATTAAATGAATGAATTCTCTCTCAAAGTCAATCTTCATCTTTAGTTTTCCACCCTCTCTTCCTTCATGTGTTTCTATCCCAGTTCACGTACATACTCCTAACCTGTCATCTATTTTGCTATGGCTTGACTTCAGTGCCTCCTGTGACACGTTTTTTCTCCTGCAAAGCAGAAAAAAAAAAAAAAAAAAGAGCAAAGACAGTTACATTCAAGTAAAAGTGTGGTAAGAAAAAAAGAGTTCATATCAGAAAGTGAAGAAAACTAACTGGGGAGAACAAATTGTAGTCAAGAGGTGAAAATAAATGGAGGGCTCCCCACAGTGGATGAAAAATCAGGCAATATTCTAGAGCCAGAGAATTCTTATCCTTGAAGGCAAATCTTCTGTCACAAAGGGAAAAGTGGGGTTGAGCAGAAACAAGAAATGAGCTCAGGAAACCCTTGAGAAGGAAAGTTGGGGTTGAAAAGGGAGAAGCAGACCTCTGGATGATCTGCCGCTTGAACATGTCAGCTTTCAGCTGAACCTCCTGAAGTGCCATCTCCTCATTCATCTCTTTCCTGATACTCTGAAAGTTAGTAACTGCCCCAAAGGGCCATTAGGAGTTGGGAGATGTTAATGACTAGACCTGGGAAGAGGGCTTGGGTGGGGAGAATCCAAGTGAAATATCCCATCCAGAACCCAAGCCTTCCTGCTACACTAGGTTCTTTATACCCATAAGCCACCAATCCCAGCTTTCAGACTAATTTCTTCCCAACCACCCTTCCCAAACAAGTTTCACCTCCTCTATGCTTACCCATCATGGCTACTATGATACTCCGAAAGATAATGGAGCCAAGCAACAACCAAAGGATGAAATAGATGCTGCTGAAGAGGCGACTGACTTCACGCACCTTCCAGACATCCTGAAGCAGTGCATACCAATGATCCAAGGTGAAGAGAATGAACACTGTTACCAGGGAATTCGGGAGGTCCCTAAAGAAAAAGGCATGTGAATAGACAGAAACAGAGGCCTAAACCTTTCAAAAATGGTACCATTCTTACTTTTAAAGAAACATTCTTTGTAGTTTGTTCTGATTTTGGCTCCTTTTCTACCATACTCAGTTTTTAGCTAATCATTCTTCAGTTTGAAGTTGTTTTTTTGTTTGTTTGTTTTTTTTACACGGAGTCTCACTCTGTTGCCCAGGCTGGAGTGCAGTGGCGCAATCTAGGGTCACTGCAACCTCCACCTCCTGGGTTCAAGAGATTCTCCTGTCTCAGCCTCCCGAGTAGCTGGGATTACAGGCATGTACCACCATGCCCGGCTAATTTGTGTATTTTTAGTAGAGATGGTGTTTTGCCATGTTGGCCAGGCTGGTGGCGAACTCCTGACCTAAGGTGATCCGCCAGTCTCAGCCTCCCAAAGTACGGGATTACAGGTGTAAGCCACTGCACCCAGCCTAAATTCTCCTTTATCATAAATAATCTATGACTACCTCTCACTATCCCATTAGTCCTGGGGTATAATAAATACTCAATAAATAGGCATTAACTGAATTTTTAAAAGATGAATGAATCACCAACTAGTTCTTTTTTTTTTTTTTTTTGGAGACAGAGTCTCAGTCTATCATCCAGGCTAGAGTGGCGCGATCTCAGCTCACTTCAACCTCTGCCCTCCAGGCTCAAGTGATTCTCTCACCTCAGCCTCCCGAGTAGTCAAGATTACAGGCATGCGCCACCATGCCCAGCTAATTTTTGTAATTTTAGTAGACAGGGTTTCACCACGTTGGCCAGGCTGGTCTTGAACTCCTGACCTCAAGTGATCTGCCTGCCTCAGCCTCCCAAAGTGCTGGAATTACAGGTGTGAGCCACCATGCCTGGTCGTTTTTTCTAATTTTATTCTCCACTGCTCTATGGAGTCTACTTAATAGAAGATCACTCGCAAATTTAGCAAAATTAGCAAATTTAGCGAAATAGAAGATTTTTCCTATTAGTTTGCTGGTATGAAATGATATGCAGGTAAATGGGTATGCTACATAAACATTTGTGATCCTAAATAATGAATATATACAGATTATAAAATTAGTAATATTTTAAAATTACTAAAAAAGTAAAAAGTTTCTGGGAAAGTATCTAAATTTTCCTACCTTTATTTTTAGTCCTCCATATACAATTTATTGAAAACATCAAAGCTTGTATAGGATAAATTCTAGGACTTTCCTAACTCAATACTCTTACAAAACTATCTGTTAAGAGTTTAACAGAGTCCTGAGAAGCGCAGACAAGATTGAATTCTAATTCATAAACGGGATTATCTACTCAAAATTCAAGTTGATTTCCTTCTAGAAAACAGTGATGTTTTCTTTTTTAATATTTAAAAAACTGGCCGGGTGTGGTGGCTCAAGCCTGTAATCCCAGCACTTTGGGAGGCCGAGACGGGCGGATCACGAGGCCAGGAGATCGAGACCATCCTGGCTAACACAGTGA
>NW_012101713.1:35040-36680 GCF_000951045.1 Mandrillus leucophaeus
GATGGAGTCTCACTCTGTCGCCAGGCTGGAGTGCAGTGGCACGATCTCGGCTCACTGCAATCTCTGCCTCCCAGATTCAAGCAATTCTCCTGCCTCAGCCTCCAGAGTAGCTGGGACTACAGGCACCCACCACAACGCCTGGCTAATTTTTGTGTTTTTAGTAGACACAGGGTTTCACCACGTTGACTAGGATGGTCTCAATCTCTTGACCTCATGATCCACCTGCCTCAGCCTCCAAAAGTCCTGGGATTTCAGGGGTGAGCCACCGCGCCTGGCCCCCATTTTTCAAAAGAGGTAACTGACTCACAGAAACCAAGCTTAACCACTGGAGTGTACTGCTATTTAAAGATGCCTGATGACAGTGTGGTTTGAATTTCCAAACCCAGAATAAACATGGAACTAGCTGCCCCACTCTCAAGATCAGAGCTAAAACCACTCACTATTCTTTTGCTTTCTCTTTCCCTCTCCCTATTGTGTTCTATTTGTTTCTTGGAATAGACTGTATTTATATTACTATACTTTGGACAAGCTTCCCGGTCTCTTAGCTAACTTCTCTCCCCTCACCCCGCTGTCCCCCAGCTCTGCTTACGAGAAGAACACATGGTACACCAGGTCCTGACGAGGTGAACGGGTGTAGTCTGAGAAGAAGTAGACACCAGTCACAGCAAAAATGTAGAAGAAGATTAGCAGCAACATCAAGAGGAAGGTCATGCTCTAGAGGGCATAACCTCAAGTCAAATGTGGGCCAGACTAGGCTGATTTCCACCAACAGCCCAGTCAAGCCTACCTGGCAATCCCACACCAAACCCTCCCTTGTACCCCGAACCCAGTCATCTCTGAATCACAGCACCTGTCCCCAGTCCCTTCTCATCCAATAACATATCACAGGACGTTTCGTTGCCTTCTTTGACCCATCAAGATTTGTTTCATACATATATATATATTTTTTTAGACGGAGTCTCACTCTGTCGCCTAGGCTGGAGTGCAGTGGCACAATCTTGGCTCATTGCAACATCCACCTCCTGGGTTCAAGCTATTCTTCTGCCTCAGTCTCCTGAGTAGCTGGGATTACAGACAAACACCACCAAGCCCGGCTTTTTTTTATTTTATTTTTTTGTATTTTTAGTAGAGACGGGGTTTCACCATGTTGGTCAGGCTGGTCTTGAACTCCTGACCTCGTGATCCGTCCCCCTCGGCCTCCCAGAGTGCTGGGATTACAGGCGTGAGCCACTGCACCTGGCCGACTTGTTTCACATTCTAGGTTAAGCCCTCACATTTATCTACCATGCCCCCTGCTTTAGCTTGCAACAGTCAAATCACCTTGAGGGCCCTGACCAGGACCAAAATAATAACTCGAATTTGACGGAATTGTGCAAGGAGTTTGAGAGACCTCAGCACCCGGCAGATCCTCAGAAGCTGAAGCCACACCGATTGGCCTGTTACCCCTACCAATACCACAACCTCGGGAAGCAGGGACTGTGGAAAACACACAGATTATGAGTAAAACACACCCCAAGGCACGCAGGCACAGTTGCACCTTCTTCATCTCATCCTCTTCATTGTTCCCTGGGCATTATCCCTTGAACAGAATTCTCTGAGAATTGTTTCCTATTCAGCCTTTCTATATTAAGTTGCTTAAA
>NW_012101713.1:37667-45329 GCF_000951045.1 Mandrillus leucophaeus
AAATGGTCACCTTCAGGAATATGCCCACCTTTGGGAAAAAATTGTAATGATATTATACTTAGGTTTTATTTTATTTTTGAGACAGGGTCTTGCTCCTGTCTCTTATACACATCTTTGCTATTCCTTAATTCATTGCCTTTCTCTTTCAACCTCCTTCATCTCTTTTATATAATTAATGGATGTATGCCATGTTCTAGGAAAAAAAACCACTGATATTAAAATAGGCTTAAGAGCTAAATAGAAATCAACATTGTGGTGCTCTGGCTTTAAAGTCATCCTGATGCTGAACTGGATCCAGACAAAAAGAACAGAGTCATACTTCAATCATCCCTAGAATTTTACAGAGGTTGGCCCCTTCTAAAAACCAATGGAGTTATGTTATACTTATTCCTATGCTTGTTTTGAGACAGTCTCACTCTGTCACCCAGGCTGGAGGAGCGCAGTGGCATAATCATGGTTCGCTGAAGCCTCGATCTTCTAGGCTCAAGAGCCTCTGGGTAACTGGAACCACAGGCACATGTCACCATGTCCAGCTGATTTTCTCTTTAAATTACTTGTAGAGATGGGGTCTCCCTATGCTGCCCAGGTTGGCCTCAAACTCCTGGGCTCAAGTGATCCTCCCGCCTGGTCGCCCAAAGTGCTGGGGTTATAGGCATGAGCCACTGCGCCCAGCACTCCTATGCTTATTTAGGCTCTGTGCTGCTTTCGAAAGTTTTTCTTTCACACACATTTCTCCAAATCCATGAAATTAGGATTTTTTTTTTTTTTTTTTTTTTGAGACAGAGTCTCTGTTGCCAGGCTGGAGTGCAGTGGGATCTTGGTTCACTGCAACCTCCGCCTCCTGGGTTCAAGCAATTCTCCTGCCTCAGCCTCCCGAGTAGCTGGGACTAAAGGCGTGTGTCACCATACCCAGCTAAAATTTGTATTTTTGGTAGAGATGGGTTTCACCATGTTGGACAGGATGGTCTCCATCTCTGGACCTCGTGATCTGCCCGCCTCGGTCTCCCAAAGCGAGGATGCATTTTACAATCAGCGATGTGTCCCAGTTTAATTGGGCATGACTTTTATTTCTTAGTGGTAAATAGTGAATTTCTCCACTGATGACAGCTTAGATTCAATAATATACAAAACTTTTTCACTTAACAATAAATTCTAGCTCTCAGGAGTATGGAATTATGTAATTAGAAAGAGGTGAGGACCACATTTGTGGCTGGAAGATAGAATGCTATCATTTTTATTGTTTTTCCCCTTGCAAAACAGGAACCCAAAGAAAGAAATGAAGTAAAATAAGGCTCTTGTGAAGCAGAAGATAGTTTTAAGTACCTTAAAATAGGTTAAGTAGGGAAGTCCAAATTACAGAGGCAGTAGCACTTTTACTCTCTGGAAAAAGGAATACTTTCATAGAAGCTAAACGAACCCAAGGAAGGTCAGAGGAACGAATAACAGAAATTGCCTCAGCAGCACAGAATATGCAAAAGTGACTGCCTCCACTCTACATCAAGTAATATGTCCTCTCTGAAGATGAAAAACAACTTTCTAAAATTCTTGGAATTTTTCAGGCTGCTATAGCAAGGCAAAGGAGTCTCAATGGAAATAGAGACCAGGAGCCCAGTGAAGTCTACCCAGGAATCTTAGCCAGTGTAGTGAAGTAGCAGTGAACATCTATGCTTGAATATTCTTCTCAGGGTGATAGACAGTAGTCATTGGATCAAACAAGTCAGGCAAATATATAATTCTGCTTTACAGGGTAAAGTTCACCATGAACAGTCATCTATTTCTACTCCTTATTCTAGAAAAACAACAGTAGGTCACCTCACAGAATACCAGGTAAATTCACATTGGTATCAAGGAGTCCAATATTATAGGTGAGGAGAATAGTACACTATAACAACAAACTGATACGTAGATTTTGACATTTACACAGTTTTAATATTTTTAGTAATGTTTTGGCTAGCTATACCCATCATGAAGCAAGAAACACTGATGTTGAAACATAATTTCTTTTTTTTTTTTGAGATGGATTGTCACTCACTCTGTCGCCCAGTTGCCATCTCAGCTCACTACAAACTCCACCTCCCGGGTTCAAGAGATTCTCCTGCCTCAGTCTCCTAAGAAACTGGGACCATAGGTACGTATCACGATACCCACTGATTCTTGTATTTTTAGTAGAGACAGGGTTTCACCATGTTAGCCAGATTGGTCTTGAACTCCTGACCTCAAGTGATCCGCAGGACTAGGCCTCCTAAATTGCTGGGATTACAAGGTGTGAGCCACATGCCCAGCCAGAAATACAATTTCATGAAAAGCATTAAGAATGATAACTCTGCAAGTTTAATCTCAAGATGATCTTCAACAGATTCTACAAATTCCATTCATTTGACCAAAAACTTTAGATAGCACATCAAGCCATCTCTAGGACTTTAAAAGTCAATGTAAAAAATGGTCACCTTCAGGAATATGCCCACCTTTGGGAAAAAATTGTAATGATATTATACTTAGGTTTTATTTTATTTTATTTTTGAAATAGGGTCTTGCTCTGTCACCCAGGCTACAGTACACTGGTGAGATCATAGCTCACTGCAGCCTCAATCTCCTGGGCTCAAGTGATCCTCCCACCTCAGCCTCCCAATATACTCAGTTTTTAATTTTAAGCAAGGATTGTCTATACTTGGGATGTGTTATTTTCTGACAAAGGCTTGCAAATGAGTCAAAACTTTTCTTCTTTCTCATTATTTAGAAACAAAATATGAGATTTTAAAAATAAGCCAATTGATGTTTAAAGTGCAAAACAGAATTACCAATATCCAGTTCTGGAAGTAGATTTGTTAAAGCCCTAATGGTTTAGGTCACTTTGTGATCTGGAAAAAAAAGTTTAAGCCTAAAAAACGTATTAATGTTTATCACATCAATTAGTCTGTTCAAAGAAATCTGTTAATCACAAATCACTTCCCTTTGCAAAATCCCTCCTCCCTCTCTACCACAAGAATAAGCTTAATAAGATAAAATTTCCATGAGCTTGACAGGTAATTTCCAGTCGGGCAATCTACTTATCCTCTGGCACTGTGATCATGTTGCATATCCAGTTAACTGTTTTACCAAATAGAATGGTTAGTGCTATTCTATTTTGATTTGTCTATTAGATCTAGGGCAGGGGTCCCAAGCCCCACGCTACTGACTGGTACCAGTCTATGGTCTGTCAGGAACTCGGCCATGTAGCAGGAAGTGAGTGGTGGGTGAGTGAGCATTACCGCCTGGGCTCCATCTCCTGTCAGATCAGCTACAGCATTAGATTCTCATAGGAGTGCGAGCCCTATTGTGAACTGCAGGTGCATGACCCTTAGCAGAATCTAATGCCTGATGATCTGAGGGGAAACAGCTTCATCCTGAAATCATCCCTCCTACCCCATCCATGGAAAAACTGTCTTCCAAGAAACCAGTCCCTGATGCCAAAAAGGCTGGGGACCACTGATCTAGGGAATCCTGTATATTTACTATTATTTACTTCATTCCAAGGCTTAGGACTATAATCCTAATACAAGGCAAATACATGACAGCAATCATACAATAAAAGGGAATTATAAGTAACTTAGTTCAAAATCTTCAATATTACGAGGAGGAAATAAAACACCTCAAAGTATATAGTATACTGTACTGGGTCAGTGACATCAATTGTTGTTGTATATTTAAATATCTTGGACCTCACTACACTAAAGGACTATCTTATTTTTTTTGAGACAGGGTCTCACTTTGTCACCTAGGCTGGAATCCAGTTGCACGATGGCTCACTGCAACCTCCACCTCCCAGGCTCAAGCAATCCTCCCACCTCAGCCTGCTGAGTAGCTGGGACTACAGGCATGTGTCACCATGCCTAGCTAATTTTTGTATTTTCTGCAGAGATGAGGTTTCTCCACATTAGCCAGGCTGGTCTCAAACTCCTGAGCTCAAGTGATCCTCCTGCCTCAGCCTCCCAAAGTGTTGGGATTACAAGCATGAATCACCATGCCTGGGCCCCAGAGATGAGCTTGTAGGGGATTTGGACCTAGAGGCAGAGTTCTGAACTGGCTACAGGCACTGGACATTTCTGTTGAGGAAATATCTGTGTGACATAAACAGCCAAGAGCTTCATAACTATGCCCTTCTCTTTTTTTTTTGAGACGGAGTCTCGCTGTGTCTCCCAGACTGAAGTGCAGTGGCGCAATCTCGGCTCACTGCAAGCTCCACCTCCCCGGTTCACACCATTCTCCTGCCTCAGCCTCCCGAGTAGCTGGGACTACAGGCGCCCGCCACCACGCCCAGCTAATTTTTTGTATGTTTAGTAGAGACAGGGTTTCACTGTGTTAGCCAGGAGGGTCTCAATTTCCGGACCTTGTGATCCACCCGCCTCGGCCTCCCAAAGTGCTGGGATTACAGGCATGAGCCACCACGCCCGGCCTGCCCTTCTCTTAAAAATTCTTCCTAGGCTGGACACGGTGGTTCACGCCTGTAATCCCAGCACTTTTGGGAGACTGAGGCATGAGGGTCTTTTGAACCCAGGAGTTCAAGACAGCCTGGGCAACATAGTGAGATTCTGTCTCTAAAAAAAAAAAAAAAAAAATCAACATAATTAGCCTGGTGTAGTGGCATGCACCTGTAGTCCAAGCTACTCAGGAGGCTGAGGGGGGAGGATCAATTGAGCTCTGGAGTTCGAGGTTGCAAGGAGCCATGATCACACCACTGCATTCCAACCTAAGCAACAAAGTGAGACTCTGTCTCTAAAAAATACAGTGGGAGGCTTCCCCACAACAGTGAGAATTAAACAAGTGAGTAGTTTTACTGTCCTTTTATCATTTCTGAGCAGTTTGAGATTATCAACAAATGAGCTCGCTGATTTTGCAGACATCCTTATATTTTGAATATGCTTCATATAATTTATTATTGGTTTCAGAATCATTTCCTTTTTAAGTAATTTTTTTGGCTCAGCTAATATCTTAGTTGTACCTACCTTTCCATACTTTGTAAGCTTTCTTATTTGTACTTAATCTTTCTAAATACACTTGTAAAAATGTAAATATTAGATCATTCAGTGATAGGCACCAATATCCTTAACAGAAAAGGTTAATTCAAACAAATGTCAGCCTAAACTGACAACAGAAATACAACTGGTCTTCCCAAGTTCAGTTCCGTGTGGATTTGTTACATTGCTACATATTACACCTAGTATTAATGTGTCTAGATATTCTGTCTAGTATACTCTTGAGAGCCCTCCAAATACTAATATTTCTTTTTTTTTTTTTTTTTGAGATGGGGTGCAGTGGCATGATTTCAGCTCACTGCAACCTCCGCCTCCCAGGATCAAGCGTTCTCCTGCCTTAGCCTACTGAGTGGCTGGTATTACAGGTGCCCACCACCATGCCCAGCTAATTTTTTGTATTTTTAGTAGAGACAGGATTTCAGCATGTTGACCAGGCTAGTCTTGAACTCCTGACCTCAATGATCCAATCACCTCAGCCTGCCAAAGTGCTGGGATTACAGGCATGAGCTATCACGCCCAGCCAATATTTCTAGATTTTAGCAGTTGAATAAATCCTACTCCAGGAGGCTTAATATAACTGTCCCTATCACAATTCAAATGACATTCAAAAATGTAAAATGATCAATTTAGAAAAAAAAAATTACTCCTATCCACTTCCTTTTTTTTTTTTCTTTTTTGATAGAGTTGCACTCTGTCACCCAGGCTGAAATGCAGTGGCACAATCTCGGCTCACTGAAACCTCCGCCTCCTGGGTTCAAGCAATTCTCCTGCCTCAGCCTCCCGAGTAGCTGGGACTACAGGTGCGTGCCACCACGCCTGGCTAATTTTTTGTATTTTTTAGTAGAGACGGGGTTTCACCATGTTGCCCAGGCTGGTCTCGAACTCCTGAGCTCAGTCAATCCGCCTGCCTTGGCCTCCCAAAGTGCTAGCTAGGATTACACGCATGAGCCACCACACCTGGCCTCACTTCTTTCACACAATGTCAGTTCTCACCTATTTCAACCATCAATACGATCGTATTCAAAAAGATCAGGAAGATGATGAAGTTTTTGAAGAGAGGACCTGTTGTCTCTTAAGGAAATGTACAGAGTGGAGTTCTTTCTGATTTATGCAGCTGAAATAATAAGGGTAATAACATAAGCGGTGAGAATGAGCAAATGGAGTTTGGGGAGCAAAAATAAGTCATTAAGCAGATCATCAACAGCCAGGACAAAAATGAGTGATGTGAAAGGATACACTCAAGGACCCATCCGGCCCACAAAGAAAGAGGTGGCCTCTGACTGCAGCGCACATGAAGCTTGCTCAACAGCCTCTGGGCATGTGAAATCTGTCCTACACGTTGAGGCTTTATAGAGAAGCGCACTAGCTGATGTTGATCTCCCAACATAAGTTTCTTCTGGCGGGAAGGATCTACAACAAAAATTAAAAAGGGATAGTGGATAAAGACAAAGAAAATAGAGCAGGTAGGGTTGGGGGCAGGGATATTGGTCAGATAACGGGTCCCCCTAATGCCTTACTGCTGGTCCTTCTCTTCTCACAGCAACTAAGAATTCTGTTTGGAGTGAGAGAAAATGTACTGCTTATGATCAACACTGTCCATGCCCACAAAAGCAACAGGTTCACAAAGTCTTAAGTGTCTTTGACAGAAACTTTTCCGAATCACCCATGGCTAGTGGCTATCCTAGGCCTAAAAGTGAAAGACATGGATTCTATCTCCTTAGTTTTATTTACAAGCCCTTGATTTATCAAGTTTGGTAAACCAGCAACTAAACCGACCTCCCTAGAATTTTCCACTCTTAAATGTAGAGTATGTGCATAGGAGTCTTAAATTTAAATTAGTGAAGAAATAGGCTGCTGACCAAGTAACTCCCTGATAGTGTGCCGCGGCACAGCTTGGCTCAAGCCTTGCAAATGCTCGATGAGAGAGAAAGTATCGATGAGACGTGAACGAATGGCATCAGCTCGGGGCAGCTGCATCTGCCCTTCTTGGTGGTAAGTGGTCATGTCTGCTAAGAAAATGTAAGCATCAAGTGTCATTTCATTCTTGGAGTTGCACCAAAGATTACAGGTTTTCTGTCCCCTCCACCCCACCCTCTTTGCTCTTAAGATTCCTTAATGTACCCACATTTAGGAACCAGGAGCAGTTGGGAAGAACAAACATTGCACTAAGACTCGGGGTTTGTTGAAACAAAAGGGGCTAAGAGTGGTAAAGATATTGTGCAGTCGACCAAGTGGCCAGGCGTCTTCACTTTGCGACGGCATTTCTAATTAAAAACAAAACAAAACAAACAAAAATACCTCAATAAAAAAGCAGCAGCCACAAGGGTAGGGGACCGGGGCAGGACAAAGAAGAATCTGGGTCCCACCTGGGCCTGAGAGAATCGGGCAATGAGGTGGAGTTCAGGGAGGGCTTGGCCTGCCCACGAAAGAAACTAGGTGAGGATAAACTGGACAAAATGCAAAAGCCTGACATTTTGAAAATGGGTCCCGTCCCAGGTGTGTCCACCCCAACACTCCTTCGGGGGCTAGCTCCTTCTCTCCTCCATTATCGCTTCTGGGCCTCACCTCAGCCCAGGTTCTCTTCGCCCACTCAGTCCCGACTTCACGCTTCCGCCTCCAGCTCAGGCGCCCCCTGGGCCCGGCTACCCCT
>NW_012101713.1:45619-49551 GCF_000951045.1 Mandrillus leucophaeus
GTGCTAGAACTCACGGACGACAACTTCGAGAGTCGCGTCTCCGACACGGGCTCTGCGGGCCTCATGCTCGTGGAGTTCTTCGCCCCCTGATGAGGCCACTCTGCCGGGACGGGGGAAGAAGGGCCGGGCTGGGCCGGGGGCGAGGGCGCGGGGAACTGTTGGGCCTACGCAGCGCCCTTGCCCTTCATTCCTGTGGGCCCCTGCTGCGGCGGGCACATTTCTCATTACCGGGGGTTGGAGGCGCCTCACCGAGAGCTGCGGAATCGGTGCTGATCGGGAGAAGGAAAACCCGAAGGCTGCGCTCACGCAGGGCCTCATCCTCACCCTAGTGCTCTTGCGGCACTTCCTATTTGCAGAGGGTTTAGCCACCCCTTCCCCCAGTTCAGTGTGTAGCTATATCGTTTCTGCGTGAGTCAGTATTAACGTTCCTCCAGTCTACAGACTAGACATCCCAAAGCCTTGTAGTGGAAGCGGACGTTTCACCAAATGCACAAGTCCTGGATCCCTAGGGTATTTACTTTCCTCTTACCCCACACTGCACAGCCATTGGTTTCTAGCCAAGGTCACTGAGTGGCTGCAGAATGGTCATAACTACTTTCTTGAGTCAGGTAATTTGTCCGTCACATGGTGTACAGTTTCTCCCTTCAGCTGATCACTTACATCTCAGTCCCGGCAGACACCTCTGTCCAAAAGAAAAGAGTAGGTGAACAAGAATAATTCCATCAGAATCTGTTCATATTGTCCGTTTTAATTAGAATTTCTTTAAAATGTCAGGACTCCAATGAGCAAGTAACCAATATTGATTAAATACTCCACTTTAGGGTGACTTAAATGAACACGGGTGTAAATTCCTTAGATAGAACTAACTCGAAATAAAAATATGTTGAGGAGAAGGAAGAGCAAATAAGATTTCTGGCCCAGTCAGCTTGAGTGGTTTTCTTTGTTTTGTGTGTGTGTGTATTTTTTTTCTTTTTTAAACCTCCAGATCATTATCATAGTAAACAGTGATTCCTTTATCCTTGGGATAGCTCTATATATTCAATATATATAATTACACTACTTAATTTTTCCCCTCCTGGGGACCCTTGGTTTAAAACTATCCATGTTCAGAAATGTCAGTAAATGTTGTATGTAACTTTTATTTGCTTCAGACTCGGATCTTCACTTCTTAGCCTCATCCAACTTGCTGAGGGTTACACGGAAAAAGTCCTATAGTAAAGACCACCTGAATCAGAATGATGTGTTAGAGATGGCAAATTTTTGTGTTCAGCTTGGATAGATTTTGTGTCCAGGGCATTTCTGGGGCTAACTGGCAGTACAGATTACATATATAGATAATTCTTATACATCTCTGGAACTCATGTTCTCTCTTAGGAACAACTCTTCCCAATTATATAATCATGCTGTTAGCTTTGAGGGGGTGTCACTAAGTTTGTCAGGTCTGAGTGATGCTTTTTACTACAGGGGTCATGCAACAATATAAAGTAGGAATTAGGCCGGGCGCGGTGGCTCACGCCTGTAATCCCAGTACTTTGGAAGGCTGAGGCGGGCGAATCACGAGGTCAGGAGATCAAGACCATACTGGCAAACACGGTGAAACCCCATCTCTACTAAAAATACAAAAAAAATTAGCCGGGCGTGGTGGCGGGCGCCTGTAGTCCCAGCTTCTAGGGAGGCTGAGGCAGGAGAATGGCGTGAACCCGGGAGGCAGCGGAGCTTGCAGTAAGCCAAGATCTCGCCACTGCACTCCAGCCTGGGCAACAGAGCGAGACTCCATCTCAAAAAAAATTAATAAAATAAAATTAAAAAATAAAGTAGGAATTGTTGGAGAATAGCGGGCCACTAGAATATTAGTTTAAAAAAGGAATTTTGGGGCCAGGCACGGTGGCTCCCGCCTGTAATCCCAGCACTTTGGAAGGTCAAGGCGGGCAGATCACCTGAGGTTGGGAGTTTGAGATCAGCCTGACCATCATGGAGAAACCCCGTCTTTATTAAAAATACAAAATTAGCCGGGCATAGTGGCACATCCCTGTAATCCCAGCTACTCAGGAGGCTGAGGCAGGAGAATAGCTTGAACCCAGGAGGCAGAGGCTGCAGTGAGCCCAGATCATACCATTGTACTCCAGCCTGGGCAATAAGAGTGACACTCTGTCTCAAAAAAACAAAAACCAAAACCAATTTTTTGTTTGAATTGAAGGGGGTCTTTCCTACTTGAAGTTGTTGCACGTGCTACCCTAAAAACTACATATCCCATCAGGCACTGACTATCCCAAGAATTGGGTAGATCTCTGCTGTGGTGTCTGTTTTTAATTGGTTTAAAAGAAAAAGTCATCCTCCGCGATGTCAGCAAGGAAGATGAGTTTTCTGAATGAGCAATTTGGAGTTAAAGAAGTCTCCTGGTGATGTCTTTATTTCTTCACATTCCACTATGGTTTTTTTGTTTTTGTTTTTGTTTTTGAGATGGAGTCTTGCTTTGTTGCCCAGGCTAGAGTGCAATGGCCCCATCTCGACTCTCTACAACCTCTGCCTCTTGGGTTCAAGTGATTCTCCTGCCTCAGCCTCCCGAGTCGCTGAGATTACAGGTGCCCAGCTAATTTTTTTGTATTTTTAGTAGAGATGGGGTTTCACCATTTGGGCCAGACTTGTCTTGAACTCCTGACCTCAGGTAGTCCACCTGCCTCGGCCTCCCAAAGAGCTGGGATTACAGGAGTGAGCCACCGCACCTGGCCTTTTTTAAAATTTTATTTAAGACAGAGTCTTGCTCTGTTGCCCAGGCGGGAGTGCAGTGGCATGATATGGGCTCACTGCAACCTCCACCTCCCAGGTTCAAGCAATTCTCCTGCCTCAGCCTCCTCAGTAGCTGGGATTACAGACACACACCACCAAGCCCAGCTAATTTTTGGATTTTAGTAGAGACAGGGTTTCACCATGTTAGGCTGGTGGCAAACTCCTGACCTCAGGTGATCCACCCTCCTCGGCCTCCCAAAGTGCTGGGATTACAGACATGCGCCACCTAGCCCAGTCTCGGTATTTTTATTTATTAACATTTCAGCTGGAAATGTTTTCTGACTGCTATATTCCTTTCTACAGTTCAGGAGTACTATCTTACAAGAAACAGTTAAAGAATCTTTAGTAAGGGTAAAATGGGCTGGGCTCCATGGCTCACGCCTGTAATCCCAGCACTTTGGGAGGCCGAGTCGGGCGGATCATGAGGTCGAGGGATCGAGACCATCCTGGCTAACACGGTGAAACCCTGTCTCTACTAAAAATATAAAAAATTACCTGGGCGTGGTGGTGGGCACCTATAGTCCCAGGTACTCAGGAGGCTGAGGCAGGAGAATGTCATGAACCTGGGAGACAGAGGTTGCAGTGAGCTGAGATCGCACCACTGCACTCCAGCCTGGGCGACAGAGCGAGACTCCGTCTCAAAAAAAAAAAAAGAGTAAAATGGGGTCTGGCCCTGTGGTGCATGAAAAGAGATGGGCAAAGTCAATGTTATTCCTGCCAGATATACCCCAACTGGCCAAGGAAGCATGGAGAGTCCCTGAGAACCATCAGGAGAGTCCGTGGCTTTTGGAGTGTGGGGTATCCAAGACTCTTAGGAGACAGAACTCTTTAGAGGCCTTAGGGGAGTCTGTTTCTCTCACCTTCAGATTTCCTAAAACATCTACCTGCGAGGGCCTCAAGGTGAATCAAATCACCTCTCATGCTACCTATGGAGAGCTTTCAATGTCCCATGGAAAAATAAACAGAATCCCAGTAGGGTAAGCACCAACATTGTTCTCACACTTTCTAGGGGAAAAAAACAAGGATCCAGAGGTAAGGGGTGAAACTGCGGATCTAACATGAGATAGGGAGGTCAGGGAACTGGGAAGAAACAGCAGATTTCGGGTATCATGAATAAGAGAACCAGATTAAGGAGAAGGACATGG
>NW_012101713.1:55251-55858 GCF_000951045.1 Mandrillus leucophaeus
GTGCTTGTAGACAGCAGTCACATCGTTGTGAACAGGGGTGAGCTGGCAGTTTTGTGGCTGGGAGTCTTGACTACAGCTTCAAGATCCCTCATCATTGGATGAACCCTACTTAGGGCCTGCATTCTCAGGTGAATGGATTTATGAAGTAGGGATGAAAATGAAAAGTTCAAAGTCACTCAGAGAAGAGTGTCAAGGATGGTACTGGTATCAAGACAGTCAAGCTAAAAAGGCTCTTTTTTAGGGCAGGCCTTCTGGACCACACTCTAAGATAGCCAAAGGCAGGGATGGTATTAGGCAGCTGGCACAGGAGACTGACAGGAAACCAGATGTAGAACTCGTTTAAAACGATATGTGTGGAAAATGGAATCAATATGTGAAAATACCAATACTGACAAACTATCCTTGACCTTACTGTTGTTTAAACAATCACTTAAAAAAAAAAAGTACACATAAAACTCAGGACTCAGAGATACTGTATCCATTACGAAGCCGAAAGTTAGATAAAATTTTATATTTTCTTCCCACTGCTGGTGAGTCTAACTGCACGTTTTTCAGCTGGTGAGTAGAAAAGCTTTGATTCTGAACCCCTCATTTTAGCTACTTGGCA
>NW_012101713.1:57703-59740 GCF_000951045.1 Mandrillus leucophaeus
AGAGAGAAAAATAAGGATACCAAGGATAAAACTTTGAAAGAGAGTGAGCCTCGGTTCTCCTGCTATACCCTACAAAGACACCATACCCCTCAATTTATGGTTTACAGAGATCTCCAAGCCCTCCTACCGCAGTGTGGGCAGACCCAGTTCTTCAATGTTCTTAAAATATTATTCATTCCTAAGCTCCCCCAGAATCCCCAGCAGACATCTCAACTCTTCAAACTTCTCTGCGATAGCTTTACCATAGGTAGGCTGGTGCCACATGGAAACTACACTTAAAAACTCAAGGTACGGTCCTTTTTCTTTTACCTACTACCTCCTACTCCTTTCTTTTTATTTTTTATCCCAAAGCAACCTGGGCTCTTGTTTTCTAGGCCCAGGCACTAGGTTAGTAGTAACATAAAGCAAATGTCAGGAGCACAAGAGCCACACAAAATACACATAATGGCAGGAGAAAGAAATATGGAGATGGGAAACTATATACTCAAGACTAACATCCATATAAGTAGGCTTAGGAGCTGGGAACTGCAGTGTTGCTCGAAAAGAGGAACAAACTAGTCATCCACATTCACCCCAACAAAAGAGTTGGAGAAAAAACAGAAAGATCAAAGTTATATAAGCTGAGGAATTGGGGGTATGGGGGAAGAGAAGAAATGGAATCAATCTAGGAAACACTATTTCCATTCTAAGAAGGGGAACCATCATATCTGTACACAGCCTGGCAGTCATGTGATAGGAAAGGGAGAGGTTTTGATGGTGTTTTGGTGGTGATGCTGACAAAACTGATGACGGTGATTATGGAAGTAAGACCCTGAGTTGCCACAGGGATGGGGAAGCCAAGCTGCAGCCAAGACTAAGGCTGTCACAAGGAAACCATCCCAGGAGGGACACTTAGTGAGTGGCTCAGAGACAGCAGGGTGTCAACTCAGTGGAAGGAGAGGCAAAGTCAGTGTCAAAACTCAGAGTCAAGTGTCTAGAGGTGACATGATGAGGAGGAATGACACTGAGTCAGAAGCAAACGTACTGTTAGTCGGATGCTTTGCAAACGATAAATTGTTTTACGGTCGGGACAAGCAAGAGTTCTGGGGAGAAAAGACATCATGGGGATTATACCCACCCTTGTCCCCACCCTCTGCTCTGGAGTTTGCCCACGAGATAGTCTGTCATTTTATTTTATTTTATTTATTTATTTTGAGACGGAGTCTCACTCTGTCGCCCAGGCTGGAGTGCAGTGGTGCGATCTCGGCTCACTGCAAGCTTCGCCTCCCAAGTTCATGCCATTCTCCTGCCTAAGTCTCCCGAGGAGCTGGGACTACAGGCGCCCGCCACCACGCTCAGCTAGTTTTTTGTATTTTTAGTAGAGACAGGGTTTCACCGTGACAGCCAGAATGGTCTCGATCTCCTGACCTTGTGATCCACCCACCTCGGCCTACCAAAGTGCTGCGATTACAGGCATAAGCCACTGCGCCTGGCCAGATATTCTTTACTTTAAAGTTAGTTATCTGACCTGCTCCCCTCCCCATCTCTTGGATTTCTAACTAACACATGTCAATCTCTTTTCCTTTGGTAAATCTCTTAGGAATCTATGTGTCATCTCTACTATAATACACCCCTACAAACAACCCTAATTTTACCACTGTGTCCTCTTTCTGGTCATTTGGAAATAAAATCTTCATAGAAATATTATCCCTTCCCACAGTCTCTTTCCACATTATCATTTCTGCCTTAGCTGAGCAACATTCCCTTCCCTAAACCCAATTTGCTGGATTTTAATTGAGGTTCCACTACATTCTTCCCAACCATGCATCATCCTCCTTGGTCCTTACCACTACAGGACAGAATCTAGGAAAGAGTACAAACTGATGCAGCAGGACTGTATGTGGGAGATTATGAAGGGATAAGCATAAAAAAGTAGTATTTTTATGGCAAGAGGGAATGCAAATGGAGGGGTAGAAGGGGTCCTGGTTCTTTCTCCCATCTATTACTGATGAAGAAAACTTGTTATAAGGCCAGTGTCATCTTTTTTTTTTTTTTTTT
>NW_012101713.1:60005-66008 GCF_000951045.1 Mandrillus leucophaeus
GAGACGGGGTTTCACCATATTAGCCAGGATGGTCTCGATCTCCCAACCTCGTGATCCACCCGTCTCGGCCTCCCAAAGTGCTGGGATTACAGGCTTGAGCCACCGCGCCCAGCCTTTTTTTTGAGACTGAGTCTCACTCTGTCACCCAGGCTGGAGAGTGCAGTGACACAATCTCAGCTCACTGCAGCCTCCGCCTCCCAGGTTCAAGCGATTCTGCTGCCTCAGCCTCCCAAGTAGCTGGGATTACAGGTGCACGCCAGCACACCCAGCTAATTTTTCTATTTTTAGTAGAGACGGGGTTTCACCATGTTGGCCAGGCTGGTCTTGAACTTCTGACCTAGTGATCCGCCTGCCTCGGCCTCCCAAAGTGCTGGGATTACAGGCATGAGCCACCGCGCCCGCAGGCCAGTGTCTTCTTAAGTATGAATAGGTCTTGAGCTATGTCCTTGCTGAGAGACAAGTGAAAAAAGGAGTTATCCCCCAAAACCCACCCACATACCATCTCGGTGCTGCAGACTGGCAGGTGGTAGCTTTTTGCCATGGCTGTGGGCGTAGTCCTGAAGATTCGGGGCGCTGGAGGAGCCACCCAGCACTGTGTGCTGAACAGCCCTGTGCACTGTGAGCCTGCAAGGCTGGGAGTGTGTTAGTAGTCACGTAAAGCCACAACTATCACACAGAACTATACACAACTTCACATGATAACATCAAGACACACACACAGCCATTCAGAGCCACCACCATGTGGCCATTCCACATAACCACAAATGGCTTTACACTTCTGCATAGTCACAGTGGGCAAGCAAAAGGGGGATTCTTCTGAAGAGCTACATGGCAGAGACAAGAGGCCACTACAAATGCAGGGTTGGTCATATTAGGGGATTCAACACACAGAAAGGGATAGACTGTGCTCTCCAGGTGGCTTTCAGAAATGCTCAAATTATAGGTAGGTCCCTCTAGATTCCCCCTAGATTTAATTGGACACCCTTTACCCTGGATATATAGCTTAAGAAACTCAGAAATCTAGTCCTTGTAGGTTTGAAAGGAAAAGCCTTTGACTGAAGCTAGAGACTGATTCTGAACACTCAGCTGGCACCCTTCCGATCCTTCCTAAGCTTTTCATCCAACATCCCCTCCCTTCAGGCCTTTTTACCTTTCCCAAGAATGAAAGTATGAGGCTCATAATTTTTTTCTTTTTTTAAGACAGGATCTAACTCTGTTGCCCAGGCCGGAGTGCAGTGGCACAATCATAGCACGCTGCAGCCTTTGTCTCCCAGGCTCAAGTGATCCTCCCACCTCAGCTTCCCAAGTAGATGAGATTGCCAGCACATGCCACCTTGCCTGGACAATTTTTTTATTTTTTGTAGAAACGAGGTCTCACTATGTTGCCCAGTTGGTCTCTAACTCCTGAGCTCAAGTGACCCTCCCACCTTGGCCTCCCATAATGCTGGGATTAAAGGTGTGAGCCACAACCCCCCGCCTCATTGAATGTTTTAAGCTAGAAGGGACTCAGAGATCATCCAGTTCAACTTTCATATTTTAGAGATGAGGAAACCGAGATCCAAAAGGGACCTCCTTTGCTCAAAGTCACACAGTTCTTTAGCAGCTAAGCTGGACTAGAATCCAGGTCTCCTGACTCTGAGGACCAACTGTATTGTTAGAAAATAAATAACTATTTTTCAGGAACCAGCACAGTTTCTGAAATTAACATGGACAGAAATTGAAGGGCATGTGAAGAATCAGTTGATTATATGTAAAGCATGCCTATTATGTGATGAGCACCCTACTAAGAAGGAATACAGGAAATAACAACAAAAAGATATGTTTTTTCTGCTCTCAAAAGTGTATTATCTCATAAGCCTATGCTGAAAGCCAGTTGCCCACACATATAAATTCAAAGAAAGCAAAGAGAACTCCATTGCCAATGAGAGGATTAAATAAAATTTGAATATCCTTTGAAGTATGGAATAAATCAGACCAGTCACTGTCTCCAACAGCTGATCTAGAGGAGGGTTAGGATTCGATGGTTCCTTCTCCTACTATAGCCTATAAAGACAGAGTGGTCAAGAAGAAACAAGACTGACACCCAAGTTCTCAGGATTTGCCTCCCTATTTCCAAATCCATCTTAGCCAAGACCCTGGATTTGGCTTGTGACTTAACATTCATAGGGTTTCCCTATGGATGGAGTGGAAAGGAGTTCAATTCCCTTGAGGCCACCAAGAAGGGACCATGGTTTCAGGGGTCCCAGGATTTCGGGGTCACCAGAGCAATCAGGAAGTTCAGATGGCTGATGATTCCAACCCAGGAATTCAGCACCTCTCCTCTATACAGTAATTTCCTCCACCTTTCATGTTCAAACAGGCTCTGGAATGAGATTCCAGAGAGAAATAACAGTTGCTAAATATGACTGCTTTTCTTCAGCGAAGCTAAAACTAGCTGGCTCTATCCCAGACCACCCTAAGTTTTGTCCTACAAACATTTCCTCCACTGAATACTTTTCTGGTGCAGTCGTGCCAACTCTGTTCTGCCCAGTCCTCAGATCATCTTAGAGGGTGGTCTCTACCTTACCACCACCATCTGCCAACCAGTTCCATACTTCTGCCTTGTTCTTTAAAGCATTCACGTGGCCCACTTAACTGGGCTAGACACACCTATCCTCTTTTCTAGTCTGTCTGGAACCTATTCTTTACTGGGACTTCTGGGAAGAGAGGCCCATGTCATAGATCCACACTATTGTTGTTTTGTTTTTTGGTTTTTGGTTTTTCCTTTTTCTTTTTTTTTTTTTTTTTGAGACAGAGTGTCACTCTGGCACCCAGGCTAGAGTATGCTGGCACAATCTCAGCTCACTGCAACTTCCATCTTCTGGGTTCAAGAAATTCTCGTGTCTCAACCTCCCAGTAGCTGGGATTACAGGCATGCGTCACCATGCTCAGCTAATTTTTGTATTTTAAGTAGAGATGGGGTTTCACTATGTTGGCCAGGCCAGTCTCGGAACTCCTGACCTCAAGTGATCTGCCTTCCTCAGCCTCCCAAAGTGCTGGAATTATAGGCAGGAGCCACTGCGCCTGGCCAGATCTACATACTTATCATTTATTTCTCATGCCCCAAACCATCTTTCTCATTTCAGGAATGTAGAAGGCAACTTATTCTCATAAAATTAGCCTGGAAAGTTACCAAAACCTTTCTCCCTCTTGCTAGTCCAAAAGCTGACCATTTTGGGGCCAAGAAAATGAGTGCCAAGGACGAAGCAACAGAAAAATTAGAGGCGCTAAAGAGAATGATAGGACAAGATAGAAAGAGCAAGGGGACCAAGTCCAGACCCCACACAATCATGTCTGACCTCCAGTTCTAGTTACTGGCTCACAAGGCACTGTGCTCAGAGATAGTTCCTCCCAAGGACCGCCCCTCACCCAAAGAATACAATACCCTCTGAGGCTTGGTCCTTCCTGCCGTCTGTGCTCTCACTAAAAGTTGAATGATATTCTCTACCCCTTGCCAGGGATCCAAAAATCAAGAGACATTTCCTCAAAGTCCTGAGAGATGCCTCTGCCACTACACCAGTCTCAGACTTGTCAATTTTCCAGAAGGAAGGGGAAAAAGTTACAGGATTAGGTGATGATGGAGGAAAGGGCATGGTGGTAGGAAGGGTAACAGCGGGGATGTGAAAAACACAGGTTTCAGAGGAAGACATGGCACAATTCTTCAAATGAGGAATACATTTACGAGGGTTGCAAGTACCTCTATTTATAGCTCTGTCTCTGATAACTCTGAAGGTTCAGAGTCTCCATGGCCCCTTAAGGTCTGGGCTAGACTGGAGGGACAGATAAGGAATGAGAGGGAAAGCCAGAAAAATGCCCTTTGGCCAGGGAAATGTGATTGGTATAGAAAACCAAGAGATAAACACCTTTCTGGGATGGAACAATCATCTGAGATCCAAGTTCACATCTAACTATGGCTTCTCCCACTTCATCCACCCTACCCCTACCTGATGATATTCCACTGACTGGATGGTTCCAAACCCCATGACAAAGGTTTCCCACAATACAACTCTGAAGAACAGACAGACAACTTTTCCAACAATAGGTGAGAAATGCTGGCGAAGCCATACCTAAGCCACTCTGCTTCATTTCTGTGGGTGGCCGTGAAGATGAAAAGAGCCGGTAGCCACCAGGCCTTGAGGATGAAGTCTCAGAAAGTACCTGCAGAAAAAGGACTCTATAATTAATCATTTTGCCACCTCAACCCCAAAGTTTTACACTTATTCTGGATTCCTGTCCCTACAAAGCTAATCAATATTAGAAAGTTTGCAAGAACCAAAGGATTTATAGGAGAAGAGGGATGAAAAGGGAAGAGAAAATGCACTTTATGGAGGGAACTGTCTGGGGCATCTTTCTATACTAGAATCCACTTCTATTTTCAAGATCGCTTTCCCCAGAGCCCTCCCATTCCCAATCTGAGTTTGAGAAATCATTATTCGACCCATTCCTAGTTCTCAGCAGAGCGGTTTCCTAATCGTATCCATCCCCCTACAAGACTCAGAAAGCCAATCACAATGGCTCAGCCACAAATAAGAAAGTCTGGCCACCCTCTCTTCTTTCCATGGGACAGCTGTGGCTACTGCAACCATACTACATTTCTTGTTCGAACCAAGCAGCCCTCCCCTCCAACAATCTCACCCCTAGAAACATAAAACAGAATTCTTACAATGCCCACAAGGGCCCAATCACACAACCCCCAATACGCACACATCCCACCTAGATAGTGTCTGAGTCCCTAGATCCCAAAAGGCAAAGACAGAAGGTAAAACAGGAAGGTGAGGTAGGGAGGGACACCTGTGTGCAGGATGCCAGGTGAGTGGTGGACACAGCCCGGGGCTGTAGGCCGATGGCTGGGGAAGGCCGGGGGAGGTCTCCCGACCTCCTGCGGCGCCGTCCCCGCAAGGGGATGAGGTCCAGGTTCCCCGTGTACTGCATGTTCATGACCTGCAATCAGACCGGGTGGAAAGCCGGTCACGGCTCCTTTAAACCCCAGGATCCCAAAAGTCCCAGTGCCCATAGGGCAGAGCTAATTACAGGGCTAGAGAGGATGACCAGCTAGGGCATAGCTGCTATGAAGGTCATAAGTTTTATAATCTAAAATAGTTAAAAAGTATGAGATGACAAGAGGAGAAGAAGGGATGGAGGGAAGGACAAGTTGTATGCCTATATTTATAGAGCAAGGAAGATAAACATTAATATTAGTATTATAAGGCTCTGTGACCAAGGAGCAGAGAGATGATTTCCTTGCAAAGCTGAGGAAAATATCCTGGACAACCATCACCCTGGATAAGCCAGGGTCTAAGCAGCACTAGTAATTGGAATGTGATTACAATAGGAAGCTTCCTATAGGCCTGAAAGAAAGAAGTCAATCTTATCAAGTCTGAGAGATGATATACTGAGAGCTTTCCTTTGCCTGTGCCTGGTTTTTTTTTTAATTTTTTATTTTTTTTTTAAATTTTTTTGTAGAGACAGGATCTTGCCCTGTTGCCCAGGCTGGTTTTGAACTCCTGACCTCAAATGATTATCCCTCTTAGGCCTCCCAAAGTGTTGGGATTCATCCTCCCAGGAATTCAGGGTCTTGTCCCACTCCGGGGCTGACCTGTTATAGCTTCCTTTCAACTATATATTGTCTCTTCAGGATCCTCATTCCCTCATCTCTACCATTTGTGATTTCACCATTGCACGTGACTTTTGAATTTCCAGCTTTACAACCCTTCCCATCACCTTCCACAATAACTCAGTTTGGCTATGGTGCATATAGCACAACATTTAAAGGTATCTTCAAGGCCAGGAGCAGTAGCTCACACCTGTAATCCTAGCACTTTGGGAGACTGGAGCAGGCAGATGACTTGAGTCCATGAGTTCGAGACCAGCCTGGGCAACATGTTGAGACCCTATCTCCACAAAAAATACAAAAAATTAGCCAGGCATGGTGGCACATGTCTGTCATCCCAGCTACTCGGGAGG
>NW_012101713.1:71853-78132 GCF_000951045.1 Mandrillus leucophaeus
TCACAAGTTTCATTCTTGCTTGCAAAAGAAGGCAAGGCAGAAAAGGAAAGCTGCCTTAGCTTTTTTGAGTTTGACAGTGAGCAATGGATTGGGAAATAAAGGAGCAACATCCTCTTCCTTATCAAGTCCTACTCAGAGAACACAGAAAATGCCATGGAATCATAGCAATGTGCTTACTTAGCTCATTTAAGAACCAATTAGAAATGTTACACAACAATGTAAATTCATGTAATGCTACTGAACTGTACACTTAAAAATGGTTAAAGTGGTACCACAATTTTACATTTTTAAACTTTTTAAAAAAATAACATATCAGAAGTGAGGAGTGGGAAGAGTAGAAAACCACTGCCTGGTAAATTGTGGCCTAGATATGCAGGAAAAAGAATGACCATATTGGGTAATGGCATATAGTGGAATTAACACTATAAAGCATTGTAACAGCCTGGGCTTTGGAGTTAGACTCCTTGGGTTTGTATTAGCTGGATGATATGCGGAAAATTGCTTAGATTCTTCTGAGCCTAGGTTTCCTCATCTGTAAAATGGGAAGAAAGTCCTTGTGGTCTGCAGTCCTCATAGTGCTTTAAAGATCACCATCAATTCTTTGTCTTCCTTCCCTTCCCTTAAATCTGGCTGGCCCGGTGACTGCTTAACCAATAAAAAATAACAAAGTTATGTTGTGCTAATTCTGAGCCTACACTTTAAGAAAGTTTCTAAGCTTCTGCTTTTGAATATCCCTACTGCTACCATTTAATACATCCAGCTATCATGCTACAGAAACCATATGAAGAACCAAGTGGAGAGGAGAGGCACTGAGATTACTGGGAGAGCATGCAGAGGGAGAGAGCCAGCCATCCCACAATCCCAGCTGAATTCCAGATGGTTCCAGCTCCAGTCAATATCTGACGCAATTTCATGAGAGACTCCAAGCAAGATCAGATGGGCCCGGAACTGTGACAGATAATAAAATGGTTGTTGTTTTAGGTTACTATGTTTTGGGGTAGTTTATTATGCAACAATGGATAATTGAAACATTCTTTAGTTCAGGGTCCTTGGGATCAGAGCTGTGCTTTGGAATTGAGAATGTGTGGGAGTTTAGAACTGAATACAGTATATATGCCATATGTATATAATACCTCCAACAGGGCCTATGGCATAACCAAACACATTAATATTTCTGCCACAAAACGCATGACTATAAAGTGGGAAAACTAAGGAGTATAAAAGTCTTACGACAGTTCGTGTCAGGTTTGGCTGCCAAATGAATCTTAGTGTCAAGAAAAAAATCTTTTTAATTTTCAAAATTATGGACAAGAGATTGTAGACCTGTACTTATCTCAAAGGGTTGCTGTAAGGACTAAACAATATGTGTAAAACAACTAAAACAGTGCCTAGCACGCAGTAAATACTGTTATTATTGATCCTACTATTGAGAATTCTAGGAATTGGGGATCCAGGTTATTTTAGTGCCTGACCTGGTCGTAGTCCTCAGGGCCAAAGGGCGCATCCTGCTGTAAAATATGGTGCAGCTGAGCCTTCACCCGGTGCTGGCAGCTGCTCAAGGAATCCCCATCGCTGTCCAGTAGCCCATTCATGTTGGCACTGTTCACCATTTACACTAAAATGAGTGTCAGCTCCTCTTCTACAGCCAGAAGGCCCTAAAGAGAAAGCACAAGGTCTATTTGTTTCCCTTGCAGGTTAGCAGGTTAGTATCCCTAGGCCTAGATGTTCCCAGGGATCGAATGGGACCTGGTTGAAGAGATGGGGCCTACAATCACTGATTATTCTCAGCTCATTCTCAGTAGTACAAAATGGGTCCAATACATGCAGAAACTTCTGAGTTGGCCTACAAGCACCCTGAAATGCTCCAACTGGTTCTCCAAACTCTGCTTCTCTACCTAATGGAAACTGGGACTATAGAACTGTAGTATGCACCTTGGCGAAGGCAGCAGCAGTCATCTGAACACGACCCTCATCAGAGGCATAGATCTTGAGGTCGTGGCGGAAAGTGCTATGGAGACGAAGCAGCCCACAACCAGGGAAGCCAGCATAGTCACCTGGGGACAAAGCGGGGGACCAGGAATGGACTGCTATAAATACTCACGGAAGAAAAAATATTCATTTCCCCACTGTCTCTGTCACTTCATTTTCCCCAACTTACTCTCTAATCATTTTTATCCCGGCCCTGTTGTGTTTACTCCCCAAAACACTCACCCTGTCCTCCAGGGTACATGCAGCGAAAAGCTTGCCCCAGCTTCTCAGTCTGAACAGGGCCAGCTAGAGTCAGTTCTCCATTCCACTTCAGCACCAGCAACAGGGATGGGGCCAGAGCCTCACTCTGTGGATATGAGGGAATAAGCGGCAGTGAATGGTCTAGATCTAAGAAAAGTAGTGGGAACATCTAAATGTTAGGTCTTCTGAAGAGGCCAGAGAGGTAATTTGAGGTATAGGTCATCTACAGGCTCAAGTAAAAGACATCTGGTGGGGAGAGAAGATAGACAAAAAAAAATAAAAAGAACACAAGATCTGAGAGGTAATGGTAAGGGGGACTACATCTTACCTTGCCCCTCATTAGACGCTTTTACTCCATGAGGGTAGTAAGTCAATTGTACCTTCCAGTTTATACCTGAGAAGTGACCATACCTGCAGGATAAAGTCACAGTTTATTTTCTGTTCCAGCACCCCAACTCTCACTGTTATTGGCTCCCTTTTGCTATCCCCTTTCTCACATCTCCAATACAGACTTCAGCTGCCTAGTTTTCCAGTCTTCTCCTCGATCTCACCACCTGGTTCTTTCTCCAGTTCAGCCAACAACAGCCTTGTGATATCCAGCACCTCCTAGAGGAAATAAGGTATCCATGCAGAAGGCCAAGTCCTAGACAGTTACCTTTTGATCCCAGTCTTTTATCAAGACTCCCAATGCCATACCCTCTCTCTCTCTCATAGCACTGCTCCTCCTGGCCAGATTCACTACCTTACCTGGAGCTGCTCAGGTCGCTTGAGTTTTAATTTCCCTGTCTTGTAGCCACCATGTTTTTCAGAGCAAAAAACCTGAAGAAATAATGAGAAGTTTCAGTGTGGGATGAGACAGTCAAAGCCTCTAGGAGTTGCGCCCCATGCAGTCTTCCTCACGAAAACCTATTTGTGTAAATTAGGACACTCTTCCTACCTTGGGTGTTTCACTTCCATCTTCATCTTCTGCTTGGGAGTACGATCCCCATGACGAATAATTGCAATGACACGACAAAGTTCCATCCTAAGATCATAAATGTTATCAGAGCCTCTCCCACACCCCCATCCCACCTCCTGTCATCACATTACTTGACATGTCAAAAAATAGAGGGGCTGAGCAGGGCTCGTGCCTGTGATCTCAGCACTTTGGGAGGCTGAGGTGGGAGGATCACTTAGGCCCAGCAGAAACATATGGTGAGCATAAGCAACATAAGGTCAGCCTGTCTATAAAAAAGTTAAAAGAAAAAAAATTATCCAGGCATGGTGGCATACGCCTGTGGTCCCAGCTATTTGGGAGGCTGAGGTGGGAGGATCACTTGAGCCCAGGAGGTAGAGGTTGCAGTGAACCATGCGTGTACCACCGCACTCCAGCCTGGGAGACGAGCCAGACCCTGTAAAAAAAAAAAAAAAAAAAAGAAAAAAGAAAAAGAATAGGAAACTGTGATTAGGAATATAAATGGAGGCTGGGCATAGGGGCTCATGCCTGTAATCCCAGCACACTGGAAGGCCAAGGCGGGTGGATCACTTGAGCTCAGGAGTTCAGGATCAGCCTGGTCACATGGTGAAACCCTGTCTCTACTAAAAACACAAAAATTAGTCAGATGTGCTCACCTGAACCCAGGAGGTTGAGGTTGCTGTGGGCCGAGATCATGCCACTGCACTCCAGCCTGGGCAACACAGCGAGACTCTGTCTCAAAAAAAAAAGGGCGGGGAATATAAGTGGAGTTAAGAAGACTGTGTATAAGAGGCCCAGGCTCCGTTAGTCAAATAGTGTGGGGTCAGGAAGTAACCAGTAGCCTGGCTGAAGGGGTCCCATGGGTCTTAAGTAATATTTATTGAGGGCACCCTACATTCTAAGTATTATATCAGAACATTAAGGCCAGGCACACTGGTTTACACCTATAATTCCAGCGTTTTGGGAGGCTGAGGAGGATGGATCACTTGAGTCCAGGAGTTCGAGACCAGCTTGGGCAACATGTCAAAACCCAGTTTCTACAAAAAAATACAAAAATTAGGCAGGCATGGTGGTGCATGCCTGAAGTCCCAGCTACTTGGGAGGCTGAGGCAAGAGGATCATTTGAGCCCGGGATGTGGACATTGCAGTGAGCTGAGATCATGCCACTGCACTCCAGCCTGGGTGACAGAGTGAGACCCTCTCTCAAACCAAAAATAAAAAACATAATAAAATTCCCATGCTCTCTCTCTCTTTCATCTACTCCACCTTAAAAGACAGATGCCCAGTCAGATGCCATGGTTTATCCCTATAATTCCAGTATTTTGGGAGGCTGAGGTATGAGGATCACTTGAGCTCAGGAGTTTGAGACCAGCCAGAGCAACACAGCAAGACCCCATCTCTACAAAAAGAAATTTAAGGCTGCGCACAGGGGCTCATGCCTGTAATCCCAGCACTTTGGGAGGCTGAAACAGGATGACTGCTTGAGCCTCAGAGTTTGAGACCAGCCTGGGCAATACAGGGAGACCGTGCCTTTACAAAAGCTTTTTCTTCTTTTTTTTTTTTATTGAGACAGAGTCTCGCTCTGTCGCCCAGGCTGGAGTGCAGTAGCGCCATCTCGGTTCACTGCAAGCTCCGACTCCTGGGTTCACGCCATTCTCCTGCCTCAGCCTCCTGAGTGGCTGGGACTACAGGCGTCCGCCACCATGTCCGGTTAATTTTTTTTTTCTTTGTATTTTTAGTAAAGACGGGGTTTCACCGTGCTAGCCAGGATGGTCTCGATCTCCTGACCTCATGATCTGCCCGCCTCGGCCTCCCAAAGTGCTGGGATTACAGGCGTGAGCCACCGCACCCGGCCAACAAAAGCTTTTTCTTAAATTAGCCAGAGATGGTAGCATATTCCTGTGGTCCCAGCTACTTGGGCGGCTAACCTGGGAGGATTGTTTAAGCCCAAGAGGTCAGGACTACAGTGAGCCGTGACTGTACCACTGCACTCCAGCCTGGGTGACAGAAGACTGAAAAAAAAAAAAATAGTTTTTTTTTTTCTTGAGATGGAGTCTCGTTCTGTCACCCAGGCTGGAGTGCAGTGGTGCTACCTCAGCTCACTGCAACCTCCGCCTCCCAGGTACAAGCAATTCTCCTGCCTTAGCCTCCCGAGCAGCTGGGATCACAGGCACACCCTACCATGCCCGGCCAATATTTTGCATTATTTTTCAGTAGAGACGGGGTTTCACCATGCTGGCCAGGCTGGTCTTGAACCCCAGACCTCATGAACTGCCCGCTTCGGCCTCCCAAAGTGCTGGGATTACAGGCATGAACCACCATACCCAGTCAAAAAGTTTTTAAAAATTAGTGAGGCATAGTGAGTGGTACTTGCCAGTGGTCCCATCTACTCAATAGGCTGAGGTGGAAGGATTGTTTAAGCCCAAAAGGTCAAGGATGCAGTGAGCCATGATCGTGCCACTGCACTCCAGCCTGGATGACAGAGTAAGACCCTGCCTCAAATAATAATAACAACAATAATAATAATAAAAGACAGATGCCCAAGTTCAGAAAATCTGTTCAGGCAAAGAGGTCTAGTGCAGTTGGGAGGTTGAGGACACAGGCATCCATACAGCAGTCTCCAATCCATTCTCAAACTGAAATCTCAATGTTCTCTCTAGTGTCCCCTGGTACTATAGAAGCAGTGTTAGTCTAGGCCAAGGTCCCTCATACCAGGAGCAACAGTGAAAAAAAAAAAAAAAAAAAAAATCCTGCCTAAAACTGCACAAGTAAGAATATCTTAAGACTTTAACTTGAGGGCCGGGTGCAGTGGCTCATGCCTATAATCCCAGCACTTTGGGAGGCCGAGGCGGGTGGATCACGAGGTCAGGAGATCGAGAGCATCCTGGCTAACACGGCAAAACCCCGTCTCTACTAAAAATACAAAAAAAAAAAAATCGGCCGGGCGTGGTAGTGGGCACCCATAGTCCCAGCTACTCGGGAGGCTGAGGCAGGAGAATGGCATGAGCCTGGGAGGCAGAGAAAGCAGTGAGCCGAGATCCACCACTGCACTCCAGCCTGGTCAACAGAGCAAGACTCTGTCTCAAAAAAAAAAA
>NW_012101713.1:78372-81244 GCF_000951045.1 Mandrillus leucophaeus
GCCAGGGACACTGCTGAACATTCTAAAATGCATAAGATAAGATATCTCCTCACAACCAAGAATTATCCAGCCTTAAATCTCAGTAGTGCTGAGGTGGAGAAACCCTGCTGTAGAGAAATTCTCCTACATAAGAAGACTTTTGTGAGGAAGTTCTTAACCTTCTTCATCTCTCTGCTGGTAATGAGAAAAACAAAACAGTTCAGAGGTTACAAGTAGAATCGATAAATATAACGTTGTATACAGAAATGACAGACTAATCACAATGTAAAAATAAAAGCTATATGTAATAAATGGACAGTTTCCAAATACAAACTGCAGAAATACACCTGCAGCACAATTCTATTTGTATAAATACAAATGTTATATATGGTTTATGACTGCATATATAATTAGCAGAAGTATAAAAACAGGGACTGGAAAGAAAGACATCAAATTCATGATAGTGGTTACCTTTGAGGAGAAGGGAGAATGGAACTGAGGATTCAAATGGTACTTCATAACCTTATCTACAATGTTCATTTCAATTGTAAAAAAAGATCTGAAGCAAATACACAAAAGGTTAACATTTGTTCATATGAATTGTAAGGATATGAATATCTGTTATTATTTTCCAAAAATAAAAATTGAGTCACACATCAGCAATTTTCATGGTCTCCAAAAGCTATTAGAAACACTGCCCAGTGACTCTAGTAAAAGCCACAAACTCCTTAAGTAAATGAACTTGTCTTAAGAAATGATATCTTATATATGTAATTAGTCTCATAGATTTTGAAAATAATCTTGAATTATTTTCTCTATCTTTATTTTAAACTCTTTCATTACAACTGGGGCTTGCAATTTTGACTAGAAAGTTCTAGCTGACTGCCGGGCACGGTGGCTCATGCCCATAATCTCAGCACTTTGGGAGGCCAAGGCAGGCAGATCACTTGAGGTCAGGAGTTCAAGAACAGTCTAGCCATCGTGGTGAAACCCCGTCTCTACTAAAAATACAAAAAATTAGCCTGGTGGGGTGGCGCGCACCTGTAATCCCAACAACTCAGGAGGCTGAAGCTGGAGAGTCATTTGAACCCAGGAGGCGGCGGTTGCAGTGAGCTGAGATCATGCCACTGCACTCCAGCCTGGGTGACAAGAGTTAAAATCCTGTCTCAAACGAACAAAAAAAAAAAGTTCTAGCGGACCTTTATATAGACCTCGAACTCTCGATCTTTCCACTCTTCATCATCTGCTGTCTTCACTTCTCAACTGCCACGGGGGTGCGACATTCTCCTTAGACTTAATATTTCTAGTTGTGTACTATATGTCATACACACACTCTTCTCCCTGATAAAAAGGCTATTTTTTAAATTCCTTTTCAGTGACCTGACCCAATTTCCCTGACTTGGGACATTCCCAAGGTCCCTGTATAGTTTGAGCAATTAGAATTTTCTTGCATTCTTCATCCTCGCTCTGAAGCAGGGACTTTCTCTCAAGTCTAAGATTCCTAACCCTTTGCCCTTTCTTCCATTGAGTCCTTCCTCGTTTTCTACCGAATGTACAGTCATGGTCTTGAAATTCTCTTGCAACTACATAACGAGGCATAGTAAGTAATAGAACAGGGAAGAGCCTGTTTAAAAATAAGTGGCTGAAGAGAGACGAAAGGTCTAAATTCCCAGTTAACAAAGCAAAAATAGAAACCTGACAAAAATAGCTATGAAATAAGCCAGGATTTATTTAGATGCACCTCTGGGAGAAGCTAGACTTTAAAGTGGTGTTCCCAGAGCCGCTTCCCTGTTTTCCATGCTCTTCTCCCCATCCGCCTCTCTCCAAAACTGTGTTGCAAAAGAAAAAACTTCACACTCCACACTGGGCTAAAGAGCAGTCTTAGGCCGACAGGAATCAACGTGAATAGACAGAAAGAAGCAAGGAGATAGGCGAGTAAGGTAAGGAGGGAGGGGCAGGCAGGCAATCTTCTCAGGAACATCTATGTTAAATCAGATCTGGAGAAGGGGTAGAAGGCAGGGCACACGGTGTAACTTCGTTATCCCTTTGACTTTAGGGCTGCTTGCATAGTCATTTAATTTCCTAAATCACTATGCACTTGATGGTGGACTCCATTGGTAGCGAAGAGGAAATATCAATACAAATTCCAGGCAGGAATACTTCCAACACAGAAAAACTCCTCAGGCCACCAACACTATTTTCTGCCCACCTTGAACAGCGGACACCTCACTTCCTTCTTAATGCAATTTTTAATTCTTTAGACACACTCCTCCTTCCGACTCTGATCAACTGTGCTCCTCTCCCTGTTCTCAGTATCAGCTGCTTCGTTCCATCTTCTTTTCCCAACTTGCTACGACTCTTGCCCCAATACTGACTGCAGCCTCCCCATCCCGTCCCGCATCATTGGTCAACTAATTCCGTTAATCCAACTAATCCTCTCACTCACTGATTCCCCAGTATTAAACTCCTTCACCCCCTCGCATGAGTCACCATACTGGGTAACATCTTTATATTGACCCCCAGTGACCCCCCACAAAGACGGCCTGCCATCCATTCTTTCCTCACACCACCCCTCTCTCGAGGCTGTCTTCTCTCCGCCGCAACCCATTCCTCAAGCTACCCCCTTCCCCCTGGACTCCAGCCCCACCCCTCCTGGCGCAGATCCCTTCCACCTTGATCCTCTCCCCTGTACGACTCCGCTCCTCCAGCCTCCCACAGGACCCCCTCTTCCTCACGCAGACCCCCACATACCCATCCACCTCCTCTCCCGCCGACCCTCTCCTCGGTACTCTCCTCGCACAGCTCCGGGTCACGAATACCGCCCTCCCATCCCGACTCCACTAGCCTTTGCCCGCCCCCGCCTTGGCCGCCCCACTCTCCCTACGCTGACACT
>NW_012101713.1:82089-88264 GCF_000951045.1 Mandrillus leucophaeus
AGCCTGGGCGACAGAGCGACACTCCGTCTCAAAACAAACAAACAAACAAACAAAACCGGGTCTTCCGTTTGTCTTATGAGACAAAACAGGGTCTCATATATGTACAGATCCAATAAATAAAGGTTGAAAATATTAACAGATGTAAAGAGCAGTGACAGGGAGACTGGAGACAAAAAGAGACAAGGAGAGAAGCAGATAAGAAAGTTAAGAGAAGGAACAGACAGATATTTACAGAGGAGGCAAGAAAATGGATGGACCTGGATTTCTAGACAAATTGATTCCTATCTCCACAGCCTGCTTTTTCTCTACGCTCCAGACAAAGCTGGATTTGAATCCTGGCCTTACCTTTCATATCTGTGCAGCCTTGAGCGACTCACTTAACTTCTCTGAGCCTTTATTTTTCTCATCCATAAAACTGGGATTAAAAACCTATGGCCAGGCTTGGCGGCTCACGCCTGTAATCCCAACACTTTGGGAGGCCGAGTCATGCGAATCACGAGGTCAGAAGGGTGAGACCATCCTGGCCAACATGGTGAAACCCCGTCTCTACTAAAAATGCAGAAATTAGCTGGATGTAGTGGTGCGCACCTGTAATCCCAGCTACTCGGGAGGCTGAGGTAGGAGAATTATTTAAATCCAGAGGTGGAGATTGCAGTGAGCCGAAATAGCGCCAGTGCACCTCAGCCTGGTGAGAAAGCCAGACTCCGTCTCAAACAACAACGACAACAACAACAACAAAACTAATTAAGGCCTGTTGTGGTGACTCATGCCTATAATGCCAGCACGTTGGAAGGCCGAGGCGGCAGATTGCTGGAGTGCAAGGAGTTCAAGACCAGCCTGGGCAACATGATGAAACCCTGTCTCTACAAGAAATACAAAAGCTAGCCAGGCGTTGTGGCCTATGCCTGTGGTCACAGCTACTTATGAGGCTGAGGCAGGAGGATCACTTGAGCCTGGGAGATGGAGTTTGCAGTGAGCAAAGATCACCTCATTACATTCCAACCTGGGTGACAGAGCGAGACCCTGTCTCAATAAACAACAACAACAAAACACCTCACTTAAAGGGTACTGATAATATGGAAGCATTTTGTATTGTATATGTTATTGTTCTTATTATCTTTGCATCTTCACTTGGGTTTCCCTGGTCAAGACAGTTGTTCCGTCTTTCTTCTCTGCAACATTAGAGGTCTTGCCACTTTTCCAGTCGTGCCACATTGTACTGACCCCACAAGGCCTCCTGAATGGACATAGAAATGATTCTAAGGGCTGCAATAGATTATTCTAAGAGGAATAGATGCCTCACTAGTTCATGCTCAGGCTCATACCCCCTCCACCACTCTAGCCCTTCAAACTAGCTATTACAGCATCTTCCAGGTAGTTAACTTCCGTTACTGTCCCCCTGAAAATGTAGACTCTGTCCCTAGTAATCATTGGAACAATCCAATTCAACTCAATGAAATAATACATATAAAAGTTCCTTGTAATTGTAAAGTGCTTTAAAAATATTAAATACTATTTACAATAATAATTCTTATTAAATAAATAAAATACCATATATCAATACCATATATTGATTACTTCCATATGCTGTAAAATAACTTTTTAAATGAGCATTAATATATGATGTGCCTGTCAAAGGCACATGAGGGATAAGAAAAGTGCACAAGTGGCTGGGCGTGGTGGCTTACGCCTGTAATCCCTGCACTTTGGGAGGCTGAGGCAGGCAGATCATGAGGTCAGGAGATCGAAACCATCCTGCTAACAGGGTGAAACCCCGTCTCTACTAAATACAAAAAAAAAAAAAATTAGCCGGACATGGTGGCGGGTGACTGTAGTCCCAGCTACTCGGGAGGCTGAGGCAGGAGAATGGTGTGAACCTGGGAGGCAGAGATTGCAGTGAGCAGACATCACGCCACTGCACTCCATCCTGGGTGACAGAGCAGGATACTGTCTCAAAAAAAAAAAAGAAAAGAAAAGAAAAGAAAAGTGCACAAGTACTTGTGTTTTCTCAGTGGAATTATTGTTCACATTTGGGAAGCTACTCTCTAAACTTGGGTAATTTCTCTACTCCTCTGGCTGTCTTATTTCTCCTTCTGTAATTCTCTCTTCCCATTCCCTATTCCTTAATCTTAGTAACCACCCTCTCAATCAAATAGCTACCCTACGGCTCTAGAAGATCATCTCCCTATTAATCTGGATAAATACACGCTATTCTAAGAAGTTATATTTATTTACTCATGGCTACTTTTTAACCTAGGTAAAGAGACCCCACAACACAGGTAACATTTTCCACACTGCAGCTGCATAACTCTGTTCTCTAACAATTGATGTCTTACCAGGAGAAGAAGGAATGGACCCAAAGGAAAGGTGGACACTTCTAAGAATACCCACAAATGAAGAAGGTGGAAAAAAAGAACACAAGGAAGGCCTAAGGGGAATGAAGGGAATGAGAGTAGTATGGGGGAGTTCTTGATGTAAAGGGATTTCTCTTTCCCAAATACTCTCTCTTAAGATTTCTGAGTATCTTACTGTCTTGCGGGTACAACAGGATAGCAGAGGTAAGGGACTAATGCCACAGTGCTACTCCACCTTAACTGACCCTCTACGCTGAAGCCCCTCATCTCTATTTCAACTCTAGCATTCATTCTCCTTGCTACCAGGACAAAGGTCAAGTCATACCTGGAGCTAGGAAACAAAGCCCTCTCAAGTCTGAATATGAGTTTTATGAGGAGAGAGGGCAGAAGAGGGGATCACGAGGAAGGCAGAGATGCCCTGACGACCTCATGCCCTGATACACCACTTGCCTCTGGATTAAACAGCATTAGGGAGCCAAGAAAGGAAACACATGTGGTGTCTGGAGACCTGTGCCTGCCTGTCCCAGTCCCACACCCAGTCATCTCACCACACCCTTCACCACCTGACTTTACGTTGTCCTCCAGCCCAGGAACTAGGAACTACGGAGAGAGAAGCCAAGGGAGAGGAGGAAGAGGAAACTAACGATTCCCTGCCCAGCCTCGGCCCCACACCCAGCACCACCAACAGGTGAGCAAGCTTGCCGAGGAAAAGCAGAGGGCATCCTGTGAGCAGCAAACACGTCTGAGCCTGGAAAAGAGGCAGAGAAGTAAAAGATCAAAGGCGAGGTAGGGGGCGGGGAGGAAAGTGGGAGAGACAAAAGGAAAACAGAAAGTGGGGGATCATGAGAAGTAGAGGCAGGAAATAACAGGGCTTCAGACTTGGGTGCAGAGTGGAGGTGGAGGACACAGCACAGATGGCATAAGAATTAATATTTCCCTGGTTCCTGCCAGGGACTCCTTTCTCAGCCTTGTAAGGAGTGCACAGAGGTGGCAAGGAAGCACCTTGCTCCTCTTCCTGGTTCTAAGGAAAAGGTGACCTTGAGCCAATGGGTGTCTTTCCCAGTGCCTGCCTCTAACCCTGTGCTTTCCCCATATCCTCCTCTGGTATCTGTGTTTATTCCGCGGTTTCCCCGCGGCTGCCCCCGGGAGAAGGGAGAGGTGGCTGAGGCAGGCCGAAAGCAGAGCATAGGTTGGGCAATGTCACCCTTCCACACCTACAGGGTAGATGGATCGGGTTTCGGTTTAAACCGAGGGATTTGGGGGAAGGGTGTTGGGGTTTAGCTAGTCCACGCGGGTGCTGTCCTCCACTTGGTGCTGAAATCTGGGCCGCCACATCCCGGGGGCGGGTGGGGGCTACATCCCCGGCTTTAGACGCGCGAGTCTCAGGTCCCGCTAATTACCTGGCGGGTGCTGCCCACCCCTGCCCCTGCGCACCTAGCGCGGTGGCAGGGGGGAAGGCGGGGCCTCGGGGAGCCCCACCCCTGGAGACTGCGGCTGGGGCCTCCCCCTCCTCCGCCAGCCTGCCACTAGCTCATTGCGCCTCTCCTGCAGTCTGGTTGGCACCGGCTCCCATTCCGGCTCCAGCCTCCAATCCGACCCCCATTTCGGCTGCAGCCTCGGACCTAGCTCTGGCCCTCAGTCTATCCGGTTGCATCCTCCCTCCCTGTTCCGGATCCTATCTTGCGCCAGCGCCTACTCCGGGATCCCGTAGCCAGACCTCAAGCCATGGCTGGTCCTTTCTCCCGTCTGCTGTCCGCCCGCCCGGGAATCAGGCTCCTGGCTTTGGCCGGAGCGGGGTCTCTAGCCGCTGGGTTTCTGCTGCGACCGGAACCTGTACAAGCGGCCAGTGAACGACGGAGGCTGTATCCCCCGAGGTAACAGTGCCTGAGGCGCGGGAGGAGGCGGGGGCAGGTGGTGATTGAAGGTGCGGGTAGAAATGAGAATCCGGGCAACAGAAAAGGGCTATAATCACGAAGGCCCTGGAGCTGGAGGGCTGTACAGTCTGCAGACCTCAGCGGGGTGGGGGTGGGGGCCAAAATCATAGAGCAAGAACATTCCTGGGGACCTGCCAAGACCACCTCTGGCCCTGCGAGTTCCAGCTGCACTCGCTGCCCAAATCCCTAATTATAAAGCCGGGAACTATCCTTTTCACTCCCCTCCATCTCCTTCCCTCATTTCCTCAATTCCTGTCCTTAAGGCTTTTCCCCTCCTCCATCCCTCGTGTTGTGTCATGGGAGGAAAGAACTGAGCAGATCTGGAGAAACTGAGTTGGCCAGCCAGAGGCAACTAGAACTACTAGAAAAGCATAGACTCTGAAAGTCCCTAAAGAGATTACCAAGGTTTAGCCTCTTTCTAATTCCCCCTCTTTCCACGGAGCAAAGCCAGACATGGCCAACTGGACAGCTCCCAGGTAACTGCATTAGGTCTAGGGTCTGTGCCCTCCCTCCATGGTCACTGGGTACCCCCTCCCCAGCGCTGAGTACCCAGACCTCCGAAAGCACAACAACTGCATGGCCAGTCACCTGACCCCAGCAGTCTATGCACGGCTCTGCGACAAGACCACACCCACTGGTTGGACGTTAGATCAGTGTATCCAGACTGGCGTGGACAACCCTGGCCACCCCTTCATCAAGACTGTGGGCATGGTGGCTGGAGATGAGGAGACCTATGAGGTAGGGGGTCCCCAGAGTCTCCCTGATGATCCAACTCATCTTCCCAGTCATTCCAGCTCCTTCCCCCTAAAGACCTCTCACTTTCCCCCAAGACTCTGAGCCCCCCCAAACTTAAGTGTTCTGACCCAGTGAAATCAATGCACAGTTGAAGTCTGGGGAGGGATCCCCTCTCCTTAACTATCTCTCCCTCTTAACTCCCCTTAGGTATTTGCTGACCTGTTTGACCCTGTGATCCAAGAGCGACACAATGGATATGACCCCCGGACAATGAAGCACACCACGGATCTGGATGCCAGTAAAGTGAGTTCAAATATCCCACTTCTGATTTGCATTGCCTGTGTACAACACTGTATCTCCCATCCCTTCACCTTATTTCCTGACTCATGGTCATTACACTGCTGAGCTTTTAATCTTAATGTAAGGAAAGAATCATATCTTAAGGGGCAGCATATATGGAGATGAAAGGATAGATAAGAGTGACTATGGCCCGAGGTGGGCGGTTTGGGGAAGGGTCTGCAATGCCCCCTTCAATTGGAGTGCTTTCCCAACGGGCCTCTTCTTCCAATGCACGCAAGTAGAATGCACAGAGAGTCCTCTAATGTCTAAGGAAGATCTCTCCTTTCCCAGGGGCCCTCAGTTCCCACCGTGTTTCTGTGACTTATATTCATTTCCCTTATCTCCCAGATCCGTTCTGGCTACTTTGATGAGAGGTATGTATTGTCCTCTAGAGTCAGAACTGGCCGAAGCATCCGAGGACTCAGTCTGCCTCCAGCTTGCACTCGAGCAGAGCGACGGGAGGTGGAACGTGTTGTGGTGGATGCACTGAGTGGCCTGAAGGGTGACCTGGCTGGACGTTACTATAGGCTCAGTGAGATGACAGAGGCTGAACAGCAGCAGCTGATTGATGTGAGGGTCTTAAGAGGGCGCTGGTTGGTGGGAGCAGATGGAAAAAAGAGCCAGAGGGAAGGCTAGGCCAGATGAGACATGGGCTCTGAGAGGCCCAGGGGCCACCGTGAAGATTCTTAACCCAAGTCCCGTTACTCTTCCCAGGACCACTTTCTGTTTGATAAGCCTGTGTCCCCATTGCTGACTGCAGCAGGAATGGCTCGAGACTGGCCAGATGCTCGTGGAATTTGGTATGAGGCTGCT
>NW_012101713.1:88314-91007 GCF_000951045.1 Mandrillus leucophaeus
AATGCCCCCTTCAATTGGAGTGCTTTCCCAACGGGCCTCTTCTTCCAATGCACGCAAGTAGAATGCACAGAGAGTCCTCTAATGTCTAAGGAAGATCTCTCCTTTCCCAGGGGCCCTCAGTTCCCACCGTGTTTCTGTGACTTATATTCATTTCCCTTATCTCCCAGATCCGTTCTGGCTACTTTGATGAGAGGTATGTATTGTCCTCTAGAGTCAGAACTGGCCGAAGCATCCGAGGACTCAGTCTGCCTCCAGCTTGCACTCGAGCAGAGCGACGGGAGGTGGAACGTGTTGTGGTGGATGCACTGAGTGGCCTGAAGGGTGACCTGGCTGGACGTTACTATAGGCTCAGTGAGATGACAGAGGCTGAACAGCAGCAGCTGATTGATGTGAGGGTCTTAAGAGGGCGCTGGTTGGTGGGAGCAGATGGAAAAAAGAGCCAGAGGGAAGGCTAGGCCAGATGAGACATGGGCTCTGAGAGGCCCAGGGGCCACCGTGAAGATTCTTAACCCAAGTCCCGTTACTCTTCCCAGGACCACTTTCTGTTTGATAAGCCTGTGTCCCCATTGCTGACTGCAGCAGGAATGGCTCGAGACTGGCCAGATGCTCGTGGAATTTGGTATGAGGCTGCTCCTTACCTCTTTTGTCTTCATGCCCTCATAAATGCTTTTTTTTTTCCCCTCTATCTCTCCCAATTCTTCCCTTGCCTCTTGAACACTGTCCCTCTCCTGCCCTCAGGCACAATAATGAGAAGAGCTTCCTGATCTGGGTGAATGAGGAGGATCATACACGGGTCATCTCCATGGAGAAGGGTGGCAACATGAAGAGAGTGTTTGAAAGATTCTGCCGAGGCCTCAAAGAGGTTGGAAAAGATTGTGTAGGGGAACTAGGTGGGAGGACATAAGGAAAACCAAAGAGTAGCATAAATAGATTATGTAATTTATTAACCCACCCAGGACATGTCTAATAGTAAAAAGGACTATCTAGGACTCACTCTAGGAATAAAGGTATAAACCAGCTGGGACCATACTGGGAAAACCAGGACATGTGGTCACCCTAAGATTAGGAAAAGAAAGAGTGTCAGGAACCTTAGGAAGTGAATAGGGCAGTTGCCAGATAATGCAAGAAAGGAATAACTGAGATGTCAGGTCAGTGCCTGGGATGTATGCAGTGGAATGGTGAGGTGTGCAGATAAGGAAAACATTTGAGCTTAGACTGATGTTGGCAGGGAGAGGTTGCTGTGTTCACGACTTTAATATAACCATCCAGGTCTGAGCCAATGTAGGCCTTGACTCTGGGTTCTATCATTCTTGTTAGAGTATCAGGTCGAGGCTTTAAGTTGAGAGTTGGGAGAGAGACTGGGGAAGGTGGAGGATAGAATGGTTCGAGTTCTAGAATATGTGGCTCTATATGAGAGGTTGAACTGAATCATCAATCCTACATAGACTGGGTCTCCATATTCAAGTCTACATTAGAAATCCCCATAAACTCAATTCAATTCTTACTGTATGTTCTCAAACATACAGTTCTATTTTAGGTTTGCAAAGAAAAAGGGCTCCTCTTTTAGATTCTGAGAAGTTTCTACTATTTTAGGCAAGTAATAGATAACATATTCTGACTATGAGTGGGTCGGGAAGTACCTTTAAATTATATGCCTCAGTTTCCTCACTATAAATTGGGATAATGAGATTTTCTACATTTTAGGTTGTTGTGGGGATTAAATGAAATACAGATAAAGTACTTGGTCCAAAGTAAGTGCTTAATAAGTGTTAAAGTGTTAGCTGCATTATTATTCTAGATGGAAGGGTTTCCCCCATGTTCAGCATGTAAGATATGCCCTATGCCATGGTTCTTTCTGAACTATAAACAGGATCCTTTTACTCACGTTGGGTAGTGGTCTTTGTGACCGTCACTCTGGTAGATCCCTTGTCTCTTCAACTCTAATAGTCATCTTCATGACTACGTGGTTAATTGAAGCAAAACGCCTTCCCCCTGCCCCTATGAATCTGGCTTTTCTGCTCTGTTTTCATCTTTCTCTGCATTGACACAGGTGCTCCGTTCACAGCTAACAGAACGTTATCTTACCTCTTCCTGGCAAAGCTTACACCTTCATCTTCTGTCTGAAAGGACCCTTCCAAGCTCTAGGCTCATTAGCAAAGCAAAGATAATTGATGCATGCAGAACTCATTGAATAATCAGTCCTCTCTCAGTTCAGTTTACCACCTCTGTTCATTTCCCTAGATCATCCCTAATACACCACTCCTTCGAGTTTTCTTCTTTCACATATTATTTCACAATCTCATTATTATGCACATCATAATTTTGCATCATGCATGCATGAAAACAATAACAAGTCATTTTCATTAAAAAAGACCAGTGTCATCCATTCACAGCCAAGTTTCTGTTCTAGACATATTTCTAGTGTTCTTGTGTGTCTAGCTAAGGGAGGGTCCAGGGTTAATGAAATATCCCTGATTTTTCATTAACAAAACCTTTGTGGACTCAGGTGGAGCGACTTATCCAAGAACGTGGCTGGGAGTTCATGTGGAATGAGCGTTTGGGATACATCTTGACCTGTCCATCTAACCTGGGCACTGGACTTCGGGCAGGAGTGCACATCAAACTGCCCCTGCTAAGCAAAGTAAAGGAGTTGTGGGGTTACAGAGGGGTGTGAGTAAGGAAGGGTGGGTTGT
>NW_012101713.1:93612-96793 GCF_000951045.1 Mandrillus leucophaeus
TAGGAAACTGGAGACCACAACGCGGAGCTGGGGTGGGGGTTGGGGGCAGAGGGGAAGGAGAAAAGTTATGGAGAATGAATGGACAGGGAAGTGATAGGTGTTGCTGGGTTACACTCTGTTACTATTAAGACCTAAAGAGTCACGGGGAAGGCTGAGGCCTCAGAAAAGAAAAGGATAGAAAAAGAAGAGGCCTCCAGGAAAAGAGGTAGGAGACAGTATTATGTGTTCAGGGCCTCAGAGTGAATAAATCAGAGTCCTGAAGGTCACTAGTAGGGGGTATCAACAAAAGATAGAAAGAATGACCAGGTAGGGTCACAGGAAAAAATTCCTTGGGCTTTAGATGATCTACAGGGCTGGGTCTGTGGGATGGGTGTTTGGGAAGTGGTAGGGAGGAGGAAAGGTGTTACCTGAGTGGAGCTCCAGCCATCTATCTGCCCCAGGGTGCTCAGCACTCCCCAGTCCACTAGGATCAGCTCCTGTAGTTCCCGATCTCCTAGACCGATTAAGAGCCGACCGAGCTGCAGGATCTGCTCAGGACGAAATCCCCGGGGGGGACCCCACAACTAGGAGAAAGAGAGGAACAATATGAGTGGAAAAGCAGTAGATTGGGAGTCAGAATGCTGGGTTTTAAGTCTTGCCTCTGCCCTTAGCTGTATAACTCTAGGCAAGTCACCTGCCTTTTCTTTAGTTTCCTCCACTGTCAAATGAGACAGTTGCCTTACAGTTCCTCTAACGTGTTTTGAAAGACAATGCAGGCCGGGCGCGGTGGCTCACGCCTGTAATCCCAGCTCTCAGGGAGGCAGAGGCGGGAGGATAGCTTGAGCCCAGGAGTTCAAGACCTGCCTGGGCAATATAGTGAGACCCCGTTTTCCACAAAAAGGAAGACAAAAAAAAAAGCCAAAAAAAAAAAAAGCAAAAGACATTACAGTCGGTGGAAAAGAAGAGCAAACTAACTCTAGTCCATGAGTTCTACACTTCTTTGTACATCAGACATAGAGACGCTTATTAAAACACAGATGCCTGAGGCCCAGCACAGTGGCTCACAGCTGTAATCCCAGCACTTTCGGAGGCTGAGGTGGGAGGATTGCTTGAGCCCAGGAGTTCAAGATCATCCTGGGCAACATAGCGAAACCCCATCTCTACCAAAAATACAAAAATTAACCAGGTGTGGTGGTGTGCACCTGTAGTCCCAGCTACTTGAGAGGCTGAGGCAGGAGGATCATTTGAGCCCAGGATGTAGAGGTTACAGTGAGCCAAGATCACACCACTGCACTCCAGTGTGGGTGCTGGGTGACAGAGTGAGACTCTGTCTCAAAAAAAAAAAAAAAAGCAGATGCAGATGTCTGGACTCTTTCCCCCAGAGGCTTATTTATTTACTTATGAGACTGGGTCTTGCTCTAACACTCAGGCTGGAGTGCAGTGGTGCGATCTCGGCTCATTGCATCCTCTACCTCCTGGGCTCAGGGGATTCTCCTACCCCAGCCTCCGGAGTAGCTGGGATTACAGGCATGCACCACCATACCCAGCTAATTTTTTTTTCTATTTTTAGTAGAGACAGGGTTTCACCATGTTGCCCAGTCTGGTCTCAAACTCCTGGGCTCAAGCAATCCACCTGCCTCAGCCTCCCAAAGTGCTGGGATTACAGGCATGAGCCACTGCGTCCAGCCTCCCCAAAGGTTTTTATTAAGTCAATCTAGCATGGTAATCTGGCACTGGCATTGTTCCTGTGCTCGGTTCAACAGCACATACACAAAATAAATTGGAATGATACAGAGATCAGCATGGCGCCTGCGCAAGGATAACACACAAATTCATGAGGCATGCCATTATTTTTTAAGAAAGAAAAAAAAAAGAATAAAGAAAAAAATCTGTTCTCTTAATGATTGTGATATACATTAAAATTTGGTAACCACTGCTATATTCCCTCTATTCATTATACTAGCTCTCTTTCCTCAATACTTATCCCCCCTCACTTCCTACTTGTGACCCAAATCTTCTAACTCTTTTATCTCCTGCTTCCCCCACCTCTCATCCAACTCTCCATTCTCTTCTTCTCCTACATCACACTCAAAGAGCTTCCTCATGGCCGACCTTACTTGGCTCTCCATCACTAACCTGTTTTGCTTTCCCCATGCTGCCCACAATTCCTTGTGCCCAAGTCCTGCATCTCCTGCAAATAGTGTCAGGCAGTCCTCAAAGTCTGAGAGCTTCATCTCTGCAATCTGGGTTGCAGACCAGGCTGCTGGGAATGTCCCTCGTACATCTGCACAATTTGGCGCAGGTTCTGAAGGGGGAAGGCAGGGCCAGGAGGTATCTGTAGATGGAATGACTCTTCCAACCTTTGGAGGATGGAGCACTGTGGCAAGCAGGGATCGAGGGAATATTACAGAGTAAGATGAACAGGGCTTAGAAGTTAATAGAACAAGACGTGATTGGAGATGTCAAGTCCCTTGTTTTATAGATGGAAGACTGAGGACGCTGGTCAGAGATTTAATGGCAGAGCTGAATTTGAACCCAGTTCTTGAGCCTCACAATGTCTCCTTCAAAGCTACTAGGGATCTCCCCAGCAGAGAGCTCCACACTTAGCCAAGCTAGAGCTTTGTCAGCTGTTTAAAGAGACAAGAGAGCAGGAAAATGGAAGTTCTAGGCTAAAAGAAAACTTAATAGTTTACAAATTCCCAAAGCTATAGAATTATAGAACTAGAAGAGATCTGAAGATCATCCCTCTAACCTCTTTGCTTTATAAATTAGAAAACCCAGTCCCAGAGAAGAGCACATGTAGAACCCAGACTGTTTGACACTCGCTGTACATCCTGCTGGACATATGAGTATTTGGGTAGTTTCACCTGGAAGATCCTCAGCAGCTGGTCGCACAACCCCTGCTACCAGGGCTGCTTTCTTGGCAGCCAGCTATGGCCCCCTAAACAGCTGTCCAACTCTGCTCTGCTCCCAGCTCTGCTGCTTTTCTAGAAGCCGCTCCAGGGTCTCTGGACCCAAGGCCTCCTGCATGAGAAGGTAGAAGGAGAGTAGGGAGATCTGGACAGATCAGGGCCTGCTGCTGTAGCTGTAATTCCAAAGTCCTGTCTCTGTTTCGCAGTCTCCCCCTAGATATAGGCTTCATATCCTTTGCCCTCTTTGGCCATGGGTCCCCATAACCAGCTCACCAGTCCCCTCTATGCAT
>NW_012101714.1:0-45933 GCF_000951045.1 Mandrillus leucophaeus
TTGGCTTTATTATTTAAAATGTACCTTTCCAAATAGTTATTTTTAGTTTCTCTTTCAAATGGTGCTTCATAAGAAAAGATACTTGGTTTCATTTACTGATTAATTCCAAGTATCTAAAACAATAAATATCTGAACAAATATTAGAAATAAGCAACTGTGCTTTAGTAGCATTGCCCCTGCCTACGCTCACAAATAGTTCCTGTTCTCAATTTCTTCAAATGTTCAAAGTATCTCTAGATTGAAGTCCAAATTTATCTCGCTAAAGTATGAAAGGCCTAGAAGATTTTTAGGAAAGAATCTGAATATCAAACAGTAATTTCTAGCTTAATGCAGCACATTTTTAAAGCATACAACTTTGAGCTAGACCGCCTTTGGGAGCTTTTGATATTGATACAATAAGTTATTCACAAATCAACCTCCAGATCATTTGAACAAGTGAATCTACAAAGTAGAATCATTGGCATTAACTATCTGAATGCTTAAAAGATAGATTTGACTTTGAGGTAATTGACAATAAGTTGTCCTTCTAGGGAGGAACTAGAGTATAAGCGGCTTCTAGGAGCCAGTTCAATGATACAATAAGTTCCTGGCATCAGCACCTAAAATGGTGCTTTGTCTTTCTATCTTAAGTTCAAAAACAGGCTGATATACCTCTCATTAGACATGAGTTAACTTGATAAAGTGGAAATGGTAAAGAAGAAACTTTAAAAATTTTATTAATGATAAAATAATTGAAAAAATGTTAGACTGGTTGTAGAATTTGAAAGGTGTTATCAAAAGGTTAAGTTAGCATAAAAGTTTTCTGCAAAAGTGTAGAAGTGAAGAATCAGTTTCCTGTCACTGAAAGGAACGCGATGAGCTTGGTTTTCAAAATGCGAAGTTTCAGGTGTCAAAGAGACATTCAAATGGAGATATTCTGGAGGAAAGTTGAGACATGATAAAATAGGCACTGAGTATTTCCCCATCTCTGTCTCCTCAGGGCCATTCTTCTGCCATTAACCACCCCCACAAGCTTAGAAAAAAAGATACTTCCTCTTTCTAAATAATTGCAAGAACCGCAATTACTTTTGCTCCAACCCAATACTTCAAAAACCCAATGTCTTTGCTTTTCTCAACTACCTTTTTTTAGGCAAACCTTCTCTCTCAATATGCCCACCATGACCAAGTTCAAATAGTTTATAAAATTCACCTCCATACTATGAAGGAAGTTCGAGGGTACAGTTCTAAAAGTTGAATGATGTATCAGATGCTGTGGTATAGTGTTAAGAACTTAGACTCTGAAGGTAAACTTTGCTTGAATCCTAGCCCTACAATCTCCCAAAGGTCTGGCCATGGTCGAATTAGTCTTACTAAACCTCAGTGTTCTTCTCTGTAAAATGCATATAATAAAAATTCCTTATAGTACTGTTGTCCGGATCAAATGAGATAGTTCATGAAAAGAACTCAGCCTGGGTCCCAGCACAAGGTAAACATCCAGTAAATGAGAGCAAGTATAGCCCGTGAGTTCTACTTGTCCGACATTTAGCCCAGGGAATGCATTCCTGGAAGTGGGAACTGTAAGTAAACCAGCACCATATGGGGCTGGGGGCAGTGTTGTGTACTCCCTGTGAAGATGAGTATGGGTGTTATACATTGGCAACTGCTCTCTTGTTCTCGTCAAACTCTTAGAAGTCACTGAATGCTCTGGTCATAGGTACCTCTAGCCACTATTCACGTGCTTGGTCATTCCTCCCAAGCTACTTTATGATATCCTTCAAGATGTTGCAGGACATCCAACCGTCCTTAATTGCCTGCTTATCATTAACCTCTATTCTCTTCACCATATTTTTCCTTCTCAATATAAAACTTGATTTTTGACATCCTGCTTGAAAAGTTTCCTTGAGACTTTGGCAACCTGTGCAGCACTATCATTTGGACAGGGCACAATCTATAGACAAATCTGTTCACCAGAACATGAAATATTGGCAGAAGGAGAGATTACAACAGTGTGATCACCAGATACATGAGCACCTTTCAAAACAAGAAAACCTCACTGACTGCCCTGGAGCCCCCCTGCTGTGTTGTAAGCTACACAGATGTTTGGGGGTGAGCAGGGCTAGGGTGAGTCAGTGTAGTACAAGGGGGAATTGAAAGAGGAGCTTGCCCTCAGCCATGTCCTAAAACAGAGGATTTCCCCAGAACATGATTCGCTTTAGAACAAAACCCTAAATTCAAACAAGGCTTGGAAAATCTGGATAAATCTTAGGGCTCTCAAAATCCTAAGGAGTCAGAGGAGATCTGAAAGTAAAGAAACCCTTCTGACTCAGTTTAACCCATACTTTCCTGAATGTGTGGATAACAACACTTTTTTTGTGTGCAATAAGTAGAAAACCCCATCAGGTAACCCTTCCAGGCACTTCCTGTCCTATTCGATTTTGGTCAGAAGGCTGCCCTTCTCCTGAACCTTTGTCTTCATGATTACAGTCCTTGTAATTAATAGACATTACTTCTACCCCTAGCCCCAAATAAACTACTGTTTTAACCATTTTTTGTTTTCTTGTTATACTAAAATCTTTTCTCTTTGAGTCTCTGGTACGTTCCAATTGCCACCAGTTCCACTAATCTTCATAGCTATAACTTTACAGATGTTATTTCTTATACTAATTGCCCATTCATTTTATTTTTTAGAGCAGTGCTGTCCAATAGATATTTCCATGATGACAAAAATGCTTGCTCTCTCTCTCTTTCTGTCCCTCTCTCTCTGCTGTGTCCAATACTCTAGCACTAGCCATGGGGGACTTTTGAGCACTTTATGTGACTAGTGCAACTAAATTTTAGCAAAACAGAATTTTTAATTTTAATTAATTTAAATTTAAATTGTCACATGTTGGTAATCACTGTCATATTGGAAAACACCATTGTTGCGGAAACTCCCTGCCAGAACAGAGAACCTCCCTCTAGAAGCAGAGACCAAGCTCAGACCAAAGAAAAAGGTGGACCACTTCAGGTTCGTAGGTGGTTAAAGGTTTATTCAGGGGGATCTTACATACGAGGCATTCTAGAGTGGCAGCCGGACAAGGTAGATCTCCGCGTTTACAATGCACACTGTTCTCTTACATCATGAGAAGAAAAGGGAAAAGGGAAAAAGAAAAAAAGCCACTGGTGGTGTGTCAAACCATGCGGTTGTTTTCCTAATCTATTTGCTTTCCACTTAAAGGGATTCTTTGAGTTCCTTACAATCTGGTCGTCATTCCTAAGTGAGGGATGCTTTAGGAACCAGCAGTTATCTTGTTCTGCCAGGTGCTGTATCCTACTCACTTCTTGGTCACACACCCAGAACACATTTACACAACAGCAGTCTTAGTGGATCCTGTATACATACCTATACCCAGCAGAGAAATAAGATAATAGTTAGAAGTCATGTGAGTAAGACAAAGCCACAAGAACCCTTACAAGGCACAAAACATTGTTGATCACTAGTCGTCTCTCAAAATGCATCATGTTGAATATTCTTCTGATGTACCATTTGTATAATTTTTAATAACAAGAATATTGATAATCATGTCCCTACAAAGAACTCAAACAAATTTACAAGAAAAAAACAAACAACCCTATCTAACCTTTTTTTAACTGCACCCTTAGGAATATATCAGATGCCTTTCAGTGACGTTTTTATTTTTTTGTCTTTCTGTATTTCCACATTTTATGCAATATCTATGTTTTTTTTCATAATTGCATTGGGAATAATGAATTCTGCTTTGAATCCTTTAAAATTCAAAAGATATAAATGAATTTTGGGAACTTACAACAATAAACATTTTTGATATACTCACAGTGAAACAAATTATTGAACTGGCTCCTAGAAGCCGCTTACACTCTTAGTTCCTCCCTAGAAGGACAACTTATTGTCAATTACCTCAGTCAAATCTATCTTTTAAGCATTCAGATAGTTAATGCCAATGATTCTACTTTGTAGATTCACTTGTTCAAATGATCTGGAGGTTGATTTGTGAATAACTTATTGTATCAATATCAAAAGCTCCCAAAGGCGGTCTAGCTCAAAGTTGTATGCTTTAAAAATGTGCTGCATTAAGCTAGAAATTACTGTTTGATATTCAGATTCTTTCCTAAAAATCTTCTAGGCCTTTCATACTTTAGCGAGATAAATTTGGACTTCAATCTAGAGATACTTTGAACATTTGAAGAAATTGAGAATAGGAACTATTTGTGAGCGTAGGCAGGGGCAATGCTACTAAAGCACAGTTGCTTATTTCTAATATTTGTTCAGATATTTATTGTTTTAGATACTTGGAATTAATCAGTAAATGAAACCAAGTATCTTTTCTTATGAAGCACCATTTGAAAGAGAAACTAAAAATAACTATTTGGAAAGGTACATTTTAAATAATAAAGCCAAGTACTATTGAAGTATAATAAATGAAACCAGTTAGTGAAAAGGTGAATGTTAATGAGCCTAAGAGGAAGGCTTGGAAAATTACACTTTAAATAATGATGGAAAGGTTGGAAACAACGTTCAGGGATATTCAATTTGGATCCATCCTGATGTAAAATTGACTTTCAGGTATTCCAGTGGAAAAATCCAAATTTGAAAAATAAGAAATCTACCTGAAGAAAGTACCTGCTGGTGTCTATGGCTACGTCCAGGGTAGAGGGGATGGCCTCCCCTCTGGTGAGAACACAACCCAGGGCCCTCAGTGATCATGAGTGGGTGTTCTGCTGCTTACACATCTGGTAACGGGAGTGTATTGATCTCCTGTCAGTTACAATATTGCTTATCAGTCCTTCAGCTTCTTATTAGAGACTCAACTTATGAACTGTCTGAATACAGTTCGTTTCAAAAGTCTAGCTGAGACAACTGACATTTGCCAAGGGCCCTGTTCCTCAGGGTTCCCTGACTTCTATTCCTGTGTCAGGTCTAGTCTCAAGTTTCTTCATCACAAAAGCAAAGCCTCACAGCGTGCCTCAACTTCATGAGAAATAGTTGTGAGTAGAACTTCTGTGACTTCTTTGTGAAACTACTGGAGGGCCATTGTTCCAGGATGCCAGTCACTGTATCCACCCACTTGAGAACTTGCTCGCAGACACCAGAGCCAGAAAACATTTGTTTTTTGATGGACTAGCGTGTTTCATTTTCTAAGACATTGAAAAATATGTAACAGTTATAGGAAAATCCAGATTCTTGTCACATAACCAGGAAAGATTAGGCTCACAGACACTTTGAAGGGTGAGGGGGGACGGAATGTAACGGGCGAAAAGGAAAGAGGAAAAACAACACAGCAAAGCGAGAGACAGGTTCCTGTTAACAGGCCCTCTTCTCACAGATTGAATCCTAGGTTCCCACCCAGGAACAGAAGGGGCCAGGCTCCCTCCCCTTGCAAACGGTGAGAACTTTCCACGGCTCCAACCTGTCCTGCCAGTGCACAGGTCAGTTGGAGAGTCTTCCAGACTGGCAGTTCAGTTTTTCAGCTTTCAGGCTGTTTTACGCTTGAAGGCAGGGTTTTGCAAGGGTTGGGCCTTGGCTGCCTCCTATCTCTGTCATAACCAGTGTGCTTCCCTCTTTGACTTAATCCTCAAGATACTCAGAGTTAATTATGTGCTTATTTGCAGATTTTCTCAACCTGAGATTGATTTATTTCTCTGTGTTGTTTCCTTTCTTTCTCTTTCTTTTTTCTTTTCTTTCTTTCTCTCTCTTTTTCTTTTCTTTTCTTTCTTTCTTTCCTTCCTTCCTTCTATGCTCCCTCCCTTCTTTTCCCTTCTCTTCTCCTCTCTTCTCTTCTTTCCTTCTTTCTTTCTTCTTTCCTTCCTTCTTTTCTTTTTTTTTCTTTCCTTCTCTTTTTGCCTTCCTGCCACTGCCGCCGCCGCTGCCGTCGTTGTCGTCGTCTTCTTCTTTCTTCTTCTTCCTCTTTCTCCTTCTCCTCTTCCTTCTCCTCCTCTTCATCCTCTCTTTTTCCTCCTCCTTCTTTCCTCTTCTTCTTCTTCTTCTTTTTATCAACATTTTTTATAGCCAATATCTGGAGAAAACACTTTTAAGAAAATGTTGACAAATAGATATAGTAATTGATAAAAATTTAAAAATATATGTTTCCTTATAGAGGAAAAAATAGCCAAAAGAGATAAAATCTTTTAAATCAGTTTTACACAAAGAATACTAAAATTTTTAAGAATAAAACTGATCTTATTTAAGAAGATTCAGTTTACATCCTTTCCTAGGATCAACCAAATGATTAATGTCAAATCCCATGCATAAATGAGTTTGCATAAATGAATTTGCATAGTGCATAATTAAGAGCTAATGCATTTTTTTCCTTACATTTTCCAAAATTATAATACAATTGTATAACATAGAATTTATCATCTAAGCCATTTTTATATGTATAGTTCAGCAGGGTTAACTGTACTCACATTGTTGTGCAACTGATCTCTAGAATTTTGTCATCTTGTAAAACTGAAACAACAACTTCCCAGTTCCCTCTCTTTTCAGCCTTTGTCTACCACTGTTGTTTCTTTTTGTGAGTTTGACTACTTTAAAGACCTCATATAAGTGAAATCATATAGCATTTGTCTTTTTGTGACTGGCTTTTTCACTTAGTATAATGTCCTTCAACTTTCATCTATGCTGTAACATTTGACAGCATTCTTTCTTTTCAAAGGCTGAATAATATTCCAGTGTATGGGTATACCACATCTTAAAAATCCATTCATCTGTTAATAGACATTGTGTTGCTTCCACCTTTTGGCTAAGATAAATAATAGGTTAGTGAACATGGGTGTGCAAATACCTTTCTGGGGCTCTGTGTTCAATTATTTGGGATATGTATCAAGAAGTGAGATTACTAGGCCAGGTGATAATTTTATTTTTAATTTTTAATATTTTAGAAACCTTCATACTGTTTATCATAGCAGCTGCACCATTTTACATTCCCACCTACAATGAACAAGTGCTCTAAGAGCTAATTCATTTCTTAAGGCCTGTTGCTTGTGTCTTGTGACTAGGAATACATAAATGACCGCTTCCAGGATTACCCCAAGCCTACCTGTGTCACCACTTCCAGCACGTGAAAGTGTACCCTGCTATCTCACCAACACAGCAGGGAACGGATCATGCTCTTGGAGAAGCAGAGAAATGGGAGCTTGTACTGGTATCCAGTAGGCCCCCAGGCAGCTGAATTGTGCTTTCTTTTTTCAAGGAACAGCTTTGTTCTCATCTGGAGGCCCCAGAATATACAGCGATATCAACCCTGCCAAAGAGAGAGAGTCCCTGCTGTGTGCTCTGTTCCATGACAGGCATAAGAGTCACATTAGTAGCAGCTCACATGATGATCAGGGATCTTATCAGTTGCCTCCAGATGTGCCCAGCTGGGTTACCCCCTGATTCTTCTGTAATTGGACAAACATACTAACAAACTCAGATCGAGGTTTAGCGAATAAGATTTTTTTACAACTTTAAGTCTGTAGGAGTTCATCAGTTTTGTCATCTAACTAGAGTTGTATTAAATGGTACATTGATCTGGGGAAATCCATGTCCAAGAAAGGTATTTCTAGAATGCCTTCCAGATACTTCTGGACAGTTTAGTACCTCCTTGACTTATGCAGCATTTTGGCCCCTATATTCTCCACCCCTGGTGCTGTGCCTGTGACTGTGCTACACTGCATGGCAAAGGGAATTGAGGTTACAGATGGAAAGGCAGTTGTTAGTCAGCTGACCTTATAATGGGAAGACTATCCTGGGTTATCTGGGTGATCCTGATGTAAACATATGGACCTTTAACATTGGAAGAAGAAAGGCAGAAGAGCCAGTGGGAGAGATGCAAGGACAGAACAGGCAGGAGAGAGCTCAAGTGGGAAAAGGACTGGATCCATTGCTGTTGGCCTTGAAAATAAAGTCAGGGGTCCACAAGCCATGAGTTGCAGGCTGCCTCCAGAAGCTCGAATGGCCCTCAGCTGACCACTGACAAAGACACAGGATCTTAGTCCTACAACAGCAAGAAAGTGAATTCTGCCAACAGCTTCAAAGAGCAAGGGAACCAATTCTCCCCTAAATCCTTCACAAAAGAACGTGGCCCTTCTGACACCTTGATTTTTGCCTAGTGAGAACACTGCAGGATTTCTAAATTACAGAACTGTAAAACATTTTTTTGCATTGTTTTAAACTGATAAATTTGTGTCAATTTGTTACAGCAGCAATAGAAAATGATTACATGACTTTATCACAGTATTTTAGGAATTAAATGAGCCAGTGTTAGCAAAACACAGAGTCTGATCAATAGCAAGTGCTCAGTCATTTCTGTTAACATCATTGACAAAACATAACACAGCTGAATGTGCTGTAGGGAAGCCAGGCACAGAACAGGAGCCATGGGTTGTCTACCTGCAACCTGGCTACTGCCAGGTGGGCACAGTTCTGGCATCATGTTGTTGGTAGGACCTTGGCCAACCAGGGTGAAGCCACAGGGGACCACCGAAGCCAAAGACACATCTGGAAATGATGCTCCATAACAAATGGTGGGAGGAAGTTTTTTTTGCACAGCTTAACATTGAGAATGCAAGGGCATGAATTCCTTCTAAAATAAAATGGAAGTGTTAAACTGGTATTGCTCCAGAGAGTAGGATTGAATGAATCAGCAAAAACTACAGACAGATAATTTTGCACTTGATATAAAAGATCACACCCTTTTATCTTGAGCATTTCACAAACTCAGTGGACTGTCTGGCAAGTCAGCGAGTGCTCAGTGCCTAGGAAAGTTCAGACAGGATCAGGAAGCAAGAACATGAGGTGGGGGCTCTGCCCAGAGGGGCTGTGTCTGGGTCTCCTTTGGCCCGTTCCTACCTCCCAGTCCTACTCATCACAGGCATGCTTGGGCAAAAACTGCACGCAGTTCACAGAATAAAAGATGTCTCCAAGCGCGCACTCACAAATGTCATCAACATGAATACAAAAATATTGAGAGTTTTGCTCTTCGGGCTTGATTACATGGACTACATACATCTCTGTTGAGGTTATATTACATATTACAGGAAAAACAAATTCACAAAGAGGTTTGCCTTTACAGTCAATTAATGAGAGCAGAGTGTTGTCTTTACAATCAATTAACATAAGACACCTTTGTGGATGTGGAAATAGACGAAATATCTTTTCATTTCTTCTCAACAAAATATTTTAGCTGAGTCAAGCCTCTCCAGACCTGATATATTATATCTTCTAATGGATTTATTATTATATTCATTGTGCTTATTAAAGGCCAGTGGACATTTGTGTCACTATAACTAATATATCCAATCCTTTGTCTAAGTACATGGACATTCTGCTGCTTTTAATAAATAAATTGTGATACTTTATCATGTTTGGTCAGAGTCTGTTCATCTCAGGTGGATAGCTACATTTCTTAGCATCTAAAATGTTTTGATATTGTTCTTTCATTGATATTACCAGAAAGTGTCAATAGAATGTTTGCACTAAAGTGCATTATATTTGCTACTTAACTCACAGTAACCATTCAGTTGATTGTAAGAAGCACCTCAATTTTAGAGAAGCTAAAATATAAAATGGTTTATTCCTAAGGGGTAGACAAAAGCTGTTATTAATATAAAACTATGTGTGAGTGTGTGAACTAATAAATGTAGGATTCTTTAATTTAAAAGGAATTAAATTAAATATTTAGACAATTGTCATTTGCAACAATCAATACAATGACTAATTCAGGCAAAAATCAATAAAATATATTAAAATCACTAGTGATAGCTATTGAACAGAATATTGGCAAAGTTCCCAGCAGAAGGTCCCACATAATCACAAAGGGGAAGCCTGCCTTTACAGTGAATCTCTCTGGTGGGCACCAGTTTAGGACAATGATCCAATTCAGCTTTAAGAGGAGTGGGTCAACATGAAGGTATATATTTCATGATTCAGTATGAAATACCCAACATCATTTATGCCATATTTCTACCAAGACCAACTTACAGGAAATAAAATATAGAGAAACAATTCAAGTATACTGTGAAGAAACATTTAGAAAAACTTAGAATGTTCTGTAAGACAGAGAATCTACTCTCTCCATTTTCACCATGAAAAGACAAAGGAGATGTTTTGGTTTTGGAAACAATTATTTATATTTTAAATTGACATGTCATAATTGTATAATTTATCAGGTATGATGCGATGTTTCAATACATGTGTATATTGTGCAATGACCAGATCAGGATAATTTGCATATCCATCACTTCAAATGTTGATCATTTCTTAATAGTAAGAACATTTAAAATCCTCTCTTCTAGCTGTTTTGAAATGTATATAATACATTATTGCTAACTCTAGTCAACCTACTGTGCAGTAGGACACCAGAACTTAGGCCTCATATGTCACTCTAACTTTGTACCCTTTGACCAGCCTTTCCCTATGCCTCCACCACCCCACATTTCTCAGCCTCTGGTAATAACCGTTCTACTCACTACTTCTATGGGATCACTCAAAAGATTCCACATTTGAGTGAGACCATGTGGTATGTGTCTTTCTGTGCCTGGCTTATTTCACTTGGCATAATGTCCTCTAGGTTCATTCACACTGTCACAAATGACAGGATTTCATTCTTTCTTATGGTTGAATTGTATTCTGTTTTTGTGTATATGTATCACATTTTCTTTATATATTTATCTCTTGATGGACACTTAGGTTGATTCCATACCGTGGCTATAGTGAATAGTGCCACAAAAAAAAATGGGAGTATAGAATCTCTTTTGCATACGAATTTCATTTTCTTTGGATAAATACCCATAGAGAGATTGATATGTCATTTGGTAGTTCTAGTTTCATTTTTTTGAGGAAACTTCATACAGTTTTTCATAATGGCTGTATATGAGCTTTTTAATTAAAAGAAAATAATTAAATATAAGGTATAGGGTTCCTATTTTTAAGAATAATCTCTAAGAACTATTTCAGAATAATTAGGGAAATTGGAGTATAGACTATATATTATATGCCTTTAGAAAATCATTAATTAACTTAGATGTGAAATGGTACTAAGATTATATGGGAAAATGTCCTCAACTGGGGGAAATGAGTGCTAATGTATTAAGACTGAAATGTCATAGGGCTGCAATTCATTTTTAAATGATTTAGCAAAGATAACAAAAACACATATCTATAGATAAGTGTTTTTATTGCTAAATGTTAGTAATTATTGAATCAGGAGTAAGTATATAGATGTTTATTGTACTATTATTTCAAATTTTCAACTCTGAAATTGTATAATACAAAGTTAAGAGGAAAGTAAATACTCAGATAATGACTGTTTGTTGATTCAAGAGCATCTTATGAATCAATAAGTAACTTTTTAATGTCCAGAAAAATCCTGCCCCAAAGTGATGTGACTTAATAGAGTTATCGACCTAAGCAATATAAAATCATTGAGCCAAGAGGATCTGGACAACTTCTCTTTCAGTGGCATTATAGGAGAAACAAGCAAATGAATAAGACCCATTCTGACATGACAGCTCCCCACGAATCACAGCTCAGCTTGATATATCTCCATCTGATGTAGCCTCCTTGGTAAGAGGAACCTGTGGGAAGCTGGCCTTGCTCTGAAGACACAAATGTGAGTATGGGGAAGGATATGATAGAATGGCTTTATGTTGGAAATAGGTTGAGCTGGTGCAGTTCATGTTATAGATGTATCTTAGGATAGAACTCAAGCCTCCTTATCCAGAAAAGAGGTGAGACCTAGTGCAGCAGACTTCAATCCAGGAAGAACAATAATCACTGAGTTCTCTCAGTCACATAAATCAGGAGAAAAATCCAACCCAGACATTCAGGAGTCTTTCTAGCAAGAGATGATGGGGGGATAATCACCATTTAAGTCTATTCATTATTTATCCTATACCCATTACATGAATTTTTTTTAAAAAGCTATCTAATATTAAAAGGTATTTACTTTCTTTAAACCAAGCATGTGTGTTAGAAATAAAATAGAAGGGGCTGTGAATTACTGATGTTGGCCCACAGAAATGATTTTACAGAAGAAAGAGCACAAAAATCTTCTTAGACTAGGCACAGGATCACAGGAACTTATAACCTTTGTGGGCAATCAGTGGAGGTGGAAACAAAACATTGTAGGCAGGGGTATCAGGATTTCTATGAAAGCAGAGTTTTGTTTTCAGCGGTTTGGAGTGGATGAGGTGGGAATATGTGGAGAAATGAGGCTGCTTGGGCCAGATCACACAGGACTTTGCATATATACAAATATAATAGTTATTACACTGAAATCTTCACGGACTTTGCATATATACAAATATAATAGTTCTTACACTGAAATCTTCACATTTTCAATGTGAATTTCTGTAATTTGGTGTTTTAATGTTTATGGTAGTCTAAAAAATGGGCATAAATACATTTGGAAACTTTTAGATGACTATCTTTATTAGTTACCATAGGTTATTTGTTATAACAAGTAAGCTATAAAATCTGTAATGGTTCAAATGCAATAGAAGGATATTTCTTTATCATATAACTGCATTGAGTGGATGGACAGGTTGGAAGGACAAGCTTTCTCCATGCAGACATTCAGGGAACCAGGCTGTCAGAAGCTCTGTTAACTTTAGAAAGTTTATTCCAAGGTTTCCCTGAGTGCCTCTCCGTTCCAGGGAAATAAAGAGCCCTGAGGATATCATATGAGAGGTATTTATGGTGTGTTTGGAAATAGTGCACATCACTTCTTATATCCCCTTGGCTAGAATTCAAACCCATGACTCTGTACTGGCTAACTGCAAGGGAGGATGGAAAATGTTGCCTGGCTGTGTGCTAATGGACAGGAGAAGAAATTGGATTTTGATAGCTTCTATATTACTTAGAGTTGTGTACAAATATTTACATTTATTGTCCATGTTTACTTTTTTTTTTTTTTTTTGAGATGGAGTCTCGCTCTGTCGCCCGGGCTGGAGTGCAGTGGCCGGATCTCAGCTCACTGCAAGCTCCGCCTCCCGAGTTTACGCCATTCTCCTGCCTCAGCCTCCCAAGTAGCTGGGACTACAGGCGCCTGCCACCTCGCCCGGCTAGTTTTTTGTATTTTTTAGTAGAGACGGGGTTTCACCGAGTTAGCCAGGATGGTCTCGATCTCCTGACCTAGTGATCCGCCCGTCTTGGCCTCCCAAAGTGCTGGGATTACAGGCTTGAGCCACCGCGCCCAGCCCCCCCATGTTTACTTTTATGTTTAAGAGCCTACCTGTTCAATGTCCCTCAACTGAAAGTGCATCTCAAAATGAGACTTATGAATTTGTACATTTCAGTTCTGTGTTCACTCTTAGCTATATATGATATGAAGTGAAAACAAGCATCTTCATGAAACAGGTTGGTTGAAACCTTACTCAGAATTTTCTAAGATGAATCAAAACCTGGCTTTGCCTACTCCTGGCACCAGCATCATGGGTGAAAGGGAATGTCAGAAAGGGGAATGACAGATCACTAAAAGTTCATTTTCCAGAAATAATCACTTTTTACTTGGGTTGGGAGATGTGCATGGATCTTCAGCTTGTTCACCTGCTTTGCTTTAAATATAAATAAGAACACTACCTGTAGTTGTAGGGGTTCAGTCAGGATAGTGGGAAAAATTGTAAAATAAACCTTCTTGGAAGGCCAGAAGGTTTTTGCAAAAGCCTCAGGATAGAGTTATGGTTGAAGGCAGCCTAATCCTCCTTGAGCGATAGCAAGAGTAATTAACATAAGAATGTAGAGGAGTCTATCTAAATAACTTGTTTAATTATGTGGTCCTAAGACTAACCTTTGACCATCTGTGGGTGCATGATTGCTCTCTACTCAGGGGATCGGCAATGGTAATTTGCTTCTAGTGGTGTTTACTTCAGACTCTGGTCATTTAATGTGTGCCAAATAAATGCTGGGAAGGCCAGTGAGTCAGGGACATGGTTTCAGCTCTTTACAGCACTCTCCTGGGAGTCTGTAAGTGGCCTGACTCTCAGCCGGACTGACAAGCATAATATCTGTGTCAGTGTATGTTATTCCTCTGTTGTTGGGTCAGGATCCCCGCAGATAGTGCCCAATGTGAGGAACACAGTGAAGGAAGCACAATGGACCCCCTGAAAACAGCAGTGAAAAGGACTGTGCAGTCAGTGAGTAATCAGTAAGTCATTGGTGCCCACTCAGGATCTCCAAGTTTGGGGGGAATTGTTCAGACTGAGGTTTCATCATGGGACAACAGTTATCAGCTCAATGGAAACAGTATATAAAAGTGTTGAAACAGCTGCTTAAAGCTAGTGGAGCCTCAGTTTCACAGGCTCAATTAAGGGACCTACTGCAAATTGTTGTAAACCATAATCCATGGTTCCCAAAAGAAGGAATGATAGATGTAGGGCTCTGGGAACAAGTGGGGAGAAATCTTAAGCAACATTATACACAGGGCAACAGGTCTCAGTAACAGTTCTAACACTATGGGCTTTAATTAAGGTGGCCCTGGCTCCATTATACACAGAAGAGCCTAAAAAGGGGAAGCAGGAGGAACCATCACCTGCCTTACTGCCTCCTCTTCCCACAGCCCAGATATCACTGGGCCAAAATAACTAAGAGAAAACAGAACTTTTGCTTGAGCACCCTCATCCAATAAGTAGGGAAAAAGACAAGAAACACACTCCAGCTATAAAACCTTGTCTTAAGCAAGTGGCATTAAAAAGGGAGCTGTTAGCCTGCCCAGTAATGCAAGATTAGCAAGGCAATCAAGTATACAAACCCATTTCTTTTAATGCTTATAAAATGATGAGAAAAAGCATTAGAGGCCTGAGCCACGCAGTCAAACGAGCAGTAAGCAAAAGGGAAAGCTCAGCAGCGAGGAGGCTTGTGAACCCCGAGCCAGCAAATGCTCCTGGGAACTTGGCCTGCAAGGTGATGGCCCTGGCAACAAGGAGCCAGTTCCAGCACGCTGGAGCTGGCCTGCTGGGGAGGGGCAGGAGGTTCTAGTGAAAAGGTCCACCCGGCCAGCAGCAACTGCCCAGCAGTGGGGTTAGAGAGTGGCACAGAAAGAAGCAGTGCCAACAAAAAGCAGCAGCGCCTAAACAAGTGCAAAGCAGCTGCTGCCCCGGGACCCACCTGCTCAGCTCTCCAGCTCCTCAGGTGGCCCACGGCAAAATTTCATGTTTTCCTTATATACAAAAGACATCCCAAATTATAATTATCTGCTAAGATTTAAGTAAAATGTAAGAATTTAAAAGACCTCTGATAATGGTCACTGTTGTTATCTCTCTCCTACCCCTAACATGACTCCCTCCAAATCTAACTTAAGTAAAACAGTAACCTCTAAAAGGAGAGAAATTACAGAAAGCCCATAACTGACAATTCCTCAAGATTGGCCTATAATCATTATTGACCTAAAAGACTGTTTTTATATGATTCCCCTAGCAGAAGAAGACAGAGAAAATTTTGCCTTTATAATACCAGCTATCAATAATGAAAAGCCAGCTCGTCAATTTCACTGGAAAATGCTTCCTCACAGAATGCCAAACAGTCCTACCATGTGTCAGTATCATGTAAATTTCCTTTTTACTCCCCAGTAGAAAAGAATTTGCTGATTGCAAGATTATTCATTTTATGGATGATATTCTACTAGTAGCCCCAACAGAGTCAATACTTTTGAATTTATACACCCCTGTCATAAAGGATACACAGCTAAGAGGTTTAGTCATTGCATCTGAGAAAGTATAGATGTCTTCTCCTTAGAGATATATTGGGTACATACTAACTTCCTGGTCAGTAAGATCTCAAAAGTTTAAATTAAATACTGTCAGCTTACACACCTTAAATGATTATCAGAAATTACCAGGTGATATTACTTGGCTCTGCTGCACTTTAGGCATATCTAATGATACGCTGTAAAACCTGTTTTCTATCTTAAAGGGCAATACAGCCCTGGATTCTCCCAGATATTTAACCCCTGCAGCAAAAAGGAAATTGAGGAAATAGAGCAAGCCATCTCTCAGAGGCAGCTAGATCGATCCTGATTGAATACTGATCCACAGTATTCAATTCAGTTGTTTATTTTTCCCACTAAACAGTCCCCTATAGGATTAATAGGACACATGGCACCCAGGCTATGCTTCCTAGAATGGGTTTTTTGCTCACATTCTGGGACTAAAACTGTCTCCCTATATTCAGTTAATTACTAAAGTCTTCTATTCAGGCCACAAATGATGCAATCAGTTGACAGATTATGACCCTGATGTCATCAGGATTCCTTTAAGTAAAAAGCAATTTGAAACAGTATTGCCAGTATCTATCAATCTGAAAATAGCTTTCTCTGATTACACAGGACAAATAGAGCATGTCCTCCCTGATGATAAACTCCATTTCTTATCTTATCTCATACTCCAATAATCTTGCCCACAAAAAATAGTTCACTCCTCCATACCTAATGCTTTAATACTGTTTACTGATGGCTCTGGTAAACATGGAAAAGCAGCAGTCTGCTGGAGACCACATAATTCAATCGCTTGATCTGGGATTACTAGCACTCAGAGAGCTGAGACTGGGGCCCTGATATTAGCCTTGGAAACTTTTTTCACTCAGCCCATAAATATTGTGAGTGACTTGGCTTACTCTGTTTATTTATTGTAGAACCTTGAAACAGCCTTAATTAAGTCCACTCTCGAGTCCACCCCGTGGGCTCTTTTTCTTCAACTTCAGCAATTGCTAGTTCAACACGCACATCCTATTTTTATCACACACATTTGAGCCCACAGCTCTCTGCCTGGCCCATTGGCTTATGGCAATGAACAAGTAGACCTTCAGGTCATGACATCACTGCTTCACCAAGCCACTCAATCACATCAATTTTCCCACCAAAATTGGAGAAACTTATCTAAACAATTTCAACTTACCCAGAGACTGGCTTAACAAATTATCCTAAAATGCCCAGATTGCCAGCTCACAGGCACATCACCTTCTTCCACAGGTGTTAACTCTAGAGGACTAGCACCTAATCAATTATGATGAACAGATGTTACACACATCCCTAAATTTAGAAAACTTAGATATATACATGTATCCATTAATACCAGTTCTCAATTAGTGCCCATGCTTTGCCTGGAGAATCAACCCTGTATGTCATTAAACATCTCTTAACTTTTGTGTTTATGGGACAGCCCACAAAAATTAAAACTGATAATGGTCCAGCTTATGCCAGCTCACAATTTCAACAATTCTTGTCACACATAGAATATTCAACATTCCACAGGCACCCTATATAACCCCCAAGGACAGGCCATAGTAGAACCTGCCCACTTCACTCTTAGAAATATGCCCAAAAAACAGAAAAGGGGGAGTATGGGTAAAGACCCTGCAACACTATTGGCACAAGCCTTTTTACCCTTAATTTTCCAAATTTAGATGACAAATTTCAATCAGCTGTAGAAAAGCACTTTGCTGAAACCTCTCTAGGCATAAAACCTGCTGTTTTATGGAGATACATAAATAGTAATGAATGGAGTGGTCCAAATAAATTATTAACTTGGGGAAGAGGGTATGCTTGTGTTCACACCCCCTTAGGTCCTCTTTGGATTCCAGCATGATGCATCAAACCATATCATGGTGTGGCTGGGACCCAACACGATACCAGAGACGAAGGAACTGACCCTGCAGGACCTGCATCCCTGGACAATGTGGCTTTCATGGATGACACAAGCCCCAGACATTACCTGGGGGATGCTGAAGAGGTCAACTCAGGAGGCTGAATGAATCCTGCTCTGGACACAGATACCATTTACTCCATATAATTTGTTCCTTGCTATGCTTTCTGTTGTACATTGCAACTCATGTAGGGTATTGATCTTTTTTATGCTGTTGCTTTGTCTGCAACCTGTACCTGCTACACTCTACTGGGCTCATATCTTAGATCTGCCTTTCTTTTGCCCTGTCACCTGGGCAGACATCCCCTTCCCTGCCTATAATAATGTAACTGCTTGGCTAGGAGGGATAGATTTACCTCCAGTGGGGTCCGTCACTAATGGCACACATTGGATTAAGGTGCCAGGTAACACTACATATCAATCCACTATCCTCCCACTGTGTGTAATTTATAAAGGTTCTAACCCTTACTGTGTATCTGCCCAAACACAATTATGACTACATCATGGCAAAGGAAATGCCTTAACAGCCTTAGCTGCAGGTAGCCTCAAACCAGGTAATGCAATCAATGCTGCTTTTCCAAACAATCATTCCTGTGCTAAAGAACAAAGCCTGGAAAGTAATGGATTTCACTTTAGCTGGGAGGTCTGTCACAGGGGAAAAACCCACAGCCTCCAGTTAGACAATGACAACATCTTAGACTGGAGCCCCCATGGCCATTTGCAGGGCAGCCTTACTAATGTCCTCATCCATCATGGCATCAATCACAGTTTCATAGCCATGTCCCATTCCCCTATGATTTGGGCCAATGGGGGGATGGGATATCCCAGACCCCAAGTAAAATCCATACCACCTGAAGACACCTAGGTGCCTAGGACATCTTGGCACCTCCCTTGAAACCTGGCATGGGACATATCATAATTCCACTAACAACTATACTATAACCATTATTCATAATCACACTGATCAGTGCCTAATTTGTACTACCCATCCATATATTTTCCTCATGGGAACCAATATTTCTATTTCACCCCAAAACTCTGCCTTTGTGACCCAGGTGTAGTGACAGGCTTGGTTTGCCTCATGCATCACTAATTACAATATATCAGATCTAAATATTACTAGGGTCATGGTATTAAGGAGAAAATCTGAGGCATTCCTACCAGTCAATTTGACACGTGACTGGCAAGGTTCCTCTGCCCTTGCCACCTGAGAACCTGCCCTGTCCCAGGTCACACACAAAAGATTCATAGTTACACTTATGGCCTTTATAGTCTCAGCCATAGTTTTCCTGGCAACTGCTAGTGTTGCTGTTGCATCTACTACTGAGTCAGTACAAACAGCTGCCTTTGTGGATAATCTGGCCAAAAATGTGTCTAATTGGGGAAGAGGGTATGCTTTTGTTCACACCCCCTTAGGTCCTCTTTGGATTCCAGCATAACACATCAAACCATACAAGGGTGTGACTGGGACCCAACCTGGGACCAGAGATGAAGGAACTGACTCTAAAGGACCTGCAGGGACCTACAGATGGCATAGATAGATAGCAGGATACAGATTAAAAAATTCTTGCATGTCTGCAAGCCCTCAAGGCTGCTTTGGAATACATTGGGGAGCAAGAAGATGCACTGTCATTCCGACAGCAATTAAACTGCAACTGGGAGCATAAACATATCTGTGTCACTTCTCTACCATGGAATCAATCAATACATAATTGGGATGAGGTGAAACAACACCTCTAAGAAACTTTTCATGACAATTTAACAGCAGATGTGAAGCAACTTAAAACTAAAATTTTAGAATCCCTTCACACTAGAGATCTACACACCCAACAAACAGCCATTTGGAAGGGTGTGCAAGATCATCTCTCCTGATTAGATCCCTGCTCCTGGGGGGTCACTCTTTGACTGGAAAAAATGTTGCTAATTGTTGGAGGTTGCACAAATGTTCCTTATGATTAGGCATAATTGAAGCCTGTCAGTAACAATATGAACCTGTGATCAATTGAGCAACTGGCCAATCATTACCTCTTTCTGCCTGCTCATTCTACCCAATAAATACAAAGGGCTGTAGAAGCTCAGGGGCTACCTTTGTTCTCTAGAAGCAGGGAGCTCTCTTCTGCCCATGTTACCTTTCCTTTAAAATAGTTTCTTTTTCCTTGGTTTTCATTTCTAAGTTCATCCATTCATTTAGTCATAATCACAGTCTCAAATGGTAACAGTAGTAACTGCTGTAATGACAGTCTTAAGCAGTAACAGTAGTAACTGCTGTAATGACGGTCTCAGGCAGTAATAATAGTAAACACTGTGATGATGGTTTAAAGTAGTAACTGTGGCAGTCAGTCACAAGTGGTGCCTGAACAGGGACATGAAGGAAAATCAGGGACAAACAAATACCTGAAGAGACCTGAAGGGAGCTGAAGAGGCCTGCAGGGACAGGTAGTGATAAGTAAGTAGAGATAGGTAAGTAGAGATACATAGGAGACAAATAGAGATAGGTAGGGAAAGACAGGGACTTGCAGGAACTAACAGGTACCAAATGGACAGATAGGGAGAGTTAGGGATAGATAAAGGCTAGCAAAGACCAGCAATGTAAGGTCAGTGCCCTAAAGAAGTACAAAAGTAGAGACTAGCAAAGACTAGCAGAGATTTACAGGGACAGATAGGGTCCTATCGAGACTTGAATGAGGAAGGTGTGCTGGAACAGAGAAAGCTAAAACCCAGAAAAAACTAAAACCAACCTGATGAATGAGAAACCCCGTTACCATTCTGCCGGCAGCAACATGAGGTCAGTGCTCTAAAAAGGTAATGAATCAGTGCCCTAGAGGTACAAAGAATGGGAATTTTTTGAATCAGGGTAACATGAGGAAGGATTTGGTTATTTCTTTTCTCTTTTTTGTTTGGAGTTTGGTACGTGCCATTTTTTAATTTCAGGGTTTAAGAAATTTTTTTTTGCCCCACCCACAGCACTTATTGAGGGTGGTGAACAGGAGAGGGAAGATGAAAATTGGTTTGTACCATCTTCTTTTGTGGCTACAGAAAGGCCAATTTTAGCTTTGGCTTTTCTGGATTGTAAATGTGCACTGGCACCTGTGAGATGTGCAGAGAACTTGGAAGGTTTTCTCAAAGCCTGTCAAGATGTGGGAACTGAGCTTCATTGCTCTGCAGTATTGACTCAGGCAACGACTAATTTGGTAACTGACAGATCTAAAAGAAGCCAAGAGTTAAGCCCTAAAGTGGGAAAGTGTTATAAGTGTAGAAAAATTGGATGTCTGAATGCCATCAGACCTCTGGGAAGAAGGGATCTTATAACACAGTTCCCCTTTCAACAGAAAAAATATCAGGACTTTGCCCTCATTGCAATAAAGGAAATGATTGAGCTAATCAATGCCACTCAAAATTTCATCAAAACATCACCCTCCTGTCTGGAAACGAGAAGGGGGCCTGGACACAAGCACCTCAAACTATGAGGGCATTCCCTGTCCAGGCCACAACTCCATTTCAGGGGTGGGTTTCCAGAGGCACATTGATTCCTTCTCCCCAGGAACACCTATAAGCTCAAGATTAGATCTCCCAGTTAGAGAACAGGCTACATTAATTGAAAGAACAAACTCACCAAGATTCACACTGGTATCTAGAGACCCTTGTCAACAGGATACATGGAATTAATTTTTGGCAAAACTGTCTTAACCTACAGGCCCAGGAGTTGTTGATTTTGATTGTGAAGGAGAAATTCAGGTGGTGGTAATGTCACAAGATCTTTGGGTTTTTGAACCAGGAGAATATGTTGCTCAACTATTGCTTGTTCCCTGTAAATTGTACCCCTTTCTATGCAAGAAGCAGCGAGGAGATCAGGGATTGGGAAGTACAATAGGAGATTTATCCATCACAGCCCATAATGAGAAGTGACAACATGCCAGCAGCCCTCCCTCACTCTCAATACCTCCTTGGCCTCCACTCTGGCCATGCTTGAGGAGCTCTTCAGCTTGTTGCTGCACTGTGAGGGCCTCTGGCTGAGTCTGGCTGAGGCTGGAACTGGCTCCCCTCTGCTCATGAGGAGGTGTGGAGGGAGAGGCACAGGCAGGAGCCATGGGGGCCGGTGGGGTTTCTGGGTGGGCATGGCACCTGCTGGGCTTGATCAGGGGCTGGGTCCCTTGCATGGACCACCGTTCCCTCTTCATGGGTTCGTTGGCCACAATGGCGGGTCTCCGTTTCTTTCTCGCTTCCCCTCTTTTCCTCTTGATTGTCTGGGAGAGCTCCCTCTGAGCTGCCAGAGTGCCTGGACTAGGTGCTGCAAAGTCCTGTGGTGAGTGCCAGTGAGAGATGAACCCGGCTGGGCTTCTGGGATGGGTGGCGACTTGGAGAACTTTTCTGTCTAGCTAGGGGATTGTAAACACGCCAATCAGTACTCTGTGTCTAACTAATTGGGTGGGGACATGGAGAACTTTTCTATCTCGCTAAAGGATTGTAAATGCACCAATCAGCACTCTGTGTCTAGCTAAAGGTTTATAAATGAACCAATCAGCACTCTGTCAAAATGGACCTATCAGCACTCTGTCAAAATGGACCAGTCAACTCTCTGTAAAATGCACCAATCGGCAGGATGTGAGTGGGGCTAGATAAGGGAATAAAAGCAGGCCACCATAGCCAGCAGTGGCAACCCAGTTGGATCCTCTTCCATGCTGTGGAAACTTTGTTCTTTCCCTTTTAGCAATAAATGTTGCTGCTGCTCACTCTTTGGGTCCATGCTGCCTCTATGAGCTGCAACACTCACTATGATAGGTCTGCAGCTTCACTTCTGAAGCCAGTGAGACCATAAACTCACTGGGAGGGAAGAACAACTCTGGATGTGCTACCTTTAAGAGCTGTAACACTCACTGCGAAGGTCTGCGGCTTCATTCCCGAAGTCAGTGAGACCATGAACCCACCAGAAGGAAGAAACTCCAGACACACCATCTTTAAGAACAGTAACACTCACCGCGAGGGTCCGCAGCTTCATTCTTGAAGTCAGCGAAACCAAGAACCCACCAATTCCAGACACAATAGCATCTCATAACTCACTTGTGCAGTGTATATTGAAGAAAAGTTTTGTGGACTTATGGATACGGGAGCAAGAGACTGGTCTCTGTGGTAACAGATCTTGAGGATTGTTTACAAGAAGGATAAGCCTCGATTTGCTTTTTCTGTTTCTTCTGTTAATCAGAAAGAGCATGTTTCTCATTATCAGTGGGACGTTTTACCCCACGGTAATTAACCAAAGAGGCAGAAACTGAGTTACTGCTTGTAGAACAAATGCTCAGCAACGGCATGCCTCCTGGCTACAGCCTCAAGAGCCTTTGCCTTTTTTTCAGTAGATTTACTAATGTGGGGATGAGGGTATGTTTGTGTTTTTGCAGGAGATGAACAAGCCATGTGGGTGCCCTTAAGATGTGCATGACCGTGGAGACTGGAGGGACCCATGGATTCCAACTATAGGCCTGGTAACCCCAGTACGAGCCATGAGCCAGTTGAATCTGAATGTGAAGACAAAATGAGGACAGACTGGAGTCACGTTGACATCAACCCCCATAATGTGGGGACAGATCAAGAAAATAGCACAGGAAGCTGAGAAACTGCTGGAGCACCAGGGTTTCACTTTTTGCTGGAACTCAGAGGTACAATCAATGCTTAACAGACTAATGCTTTCTGAGTTCCTCTCTACCCTGAATACAAGAGACACTAATAGTTATGTGGAAATATCATCGCCGCTGTTCAGCATGAAGAAGTTGCCATAGACAGACCATCCTTCGGCAATCCTTAGGATTAAGGGTCCTCTTGTAAAAGGGAAGGGGAAAATATGTAAGAAGCATTCAAACCAGAGTGACACCATTTTGAATAAAGGCTAAGAAAAATGAAGTTGGATCACAAACTGGCAATTAAGGGCTGCACAGTCTGCAATTGCCTTGCTCAATTAATTTAAAAACAGAGGAGATGTTGGAGGCTGCACAAATGTTTCTTATGATTAGGCATAATTGAAGCTTGTCAGTAACAAAATGAACCTGTGATCAATTAAGCAACTGACCAATTGTTACCTCTTCCTCCCTGCTCATTCTACCCAATAAATACAGAGGGCAGTAGAAGCTCACGGGCTGCCTTTGCTCTCTAGAAGCAGGGAGCTTTCTTCTCGCCATGTGACTTTTCCTTTAAAACAGTTTCTCTTTCCTTGGTTTTCATTTCTTTTTTTTTTTTTTTTTGAGACGGAGTCTGGCTCTGTCACCCAGGCTGGAGTGCAGTGGCTGGATCTCAGCTCACTGCAAGCTCTGCCTCCCAGGGTTAAGCCAATTCTCCTGCCTTAGCGTCCCACGTAGCTGGGACTACAGGTGCCTGCCACCTCACTCGGCTAGTTTTTTTTGTATTTTTTAGCAGAGACGGGGTTTCACCGTGTTAGCCAGGATGGCCTCGATCTGCTGACCTCGTGATCCACCCGTCTCGGCCTCCCAAAGTGCTGGGATTACAGGCTTGAGCCACCGCGCCCAGCTGGTTTTCGTTTCTATCTTCATCCACTCATCTATTCATTTAGTCCTAATGATGGTCTCAAGTGGTAACAGTAGTAACTTCTGTAATGACGGTCTTAAGCAGTAACAGTAGTAACTGCTGTAATGACAGTCTTAAGTAGTAACTGTGGTAGTCAGCCACAGCTAATTATACTCATGATTGTTTTACATTATTGGCTAATTCTAGGCTGCAAAGCCAGAATAAAAGCAATGACCACCATGCCTGACAAACCTGTTGCTGTGTATGTCTGCACTCTCCAATCAATAAGGCCTGATGCAGAAAACAGAAAAGGGGGTGATGGAGTGGTTCAGTGAGGATAGTAGGAAAAATTGTAAAATAAGCCTTCCTGGAAGGCCAGAAGATTTTTGAAAAAGCCTCAGGATAGAATTATGGCTGAAGGCAGCCTAATCCTCTTTGAGCTATAGCAAGGGTAATTAACATAGGAATGTAGAGGAGTCTATCTAAATAGCTTGTTTACTCATGTGGTCCTATGACTAACCTTTGACCATCTGCAGGTGCATGATTGCTCTCTACTCAGGGGTCGGCAATGGTAATTAGCTTCTAGTGGAGTTTACTTGAAACTTTTGTCATTTACTGTGTACTGAATAAATGCTGGAAAGGCCAGCGAGTTGGGGCTGTGGTTGCAACTCTTTACAGCACTCTCCTGGGAGTCTGTAAGTGGCCCAGGCTCTCAGCTGCACTGACAAGCATAATATCTGTGTCAGTGTATGTTATTCATCTGTCATTGGGTCAAGGTATGCAGGAGAAGGATCCTGCATGTAGTGTTGGCCAATCATTTTATATCTAATATAACATACATTATAAAATGTGTAATTTAACATCTTAATTCCATCACCTTACATTGGTTGTCATATGTTATAATTTACAAGGCATTCTTAAAAATGTTTATTACGTAATTTAATTTCAAAGTAATCTAATAGGATTGAAATTTTACCCCATTCAATAACAAGGAAACTGAGCTTTTGACATTTGGTCAATCACTTATTCAATAAATACCTAAATAACTCTTTTGTATTGCAGAAGCAATAGCTGGTCAGTGTTTTTATAATCTGCTATTTTGAGGAGACAAAAAATGTCTTCCTAGTTCTCTGTAATCACACCATTACTCAGCTTCTCACCTCTGAAGGCTTTTTTTGCACCTGTGTATAATTTCTGACTTGATTCTAAGTCACTGTATGATTAAGCAGTTTGGAAGTGCTTCAATGACAATTTGAAGGTGGTGTTTAAAAAGTGTGGAATTATCTTTTGGGTTCTCTGCATTTGCTAGATATATGCAATTCTTCCCTCAGAGTCCATCTTCATTCAACAATTACAGACAATTCATTTAGTGCTTTGCTTTTAAATATGATTCGGAATGTATTCTTTTACAGCTTTTACTATTTGCACATTTTTTTTGATAGACACTAATAGAAATATTTGTTGCAAAGGAACTTTGTGAAGAGTTTGCCTTTTCTTTTTGCAAATCAGGAATTTGTGTCTGTGTCAATGAGAAGGCATTGTGGACACTAAAGAGATGTGGCTGAAAAATGTGCTAGGTGGAAGAAAGAGTACTGCTACAGAAAAATATGAAAATACATTTATATGCTTTTAGAAACAGCTGTGTTTTGATCATTTATTCACATCTTAGCAAAGGCAATTATATTGCAAAATGAAAATGTGATTTTTCATTTTGAAATATAATTATAGCTCATGGAGAAATCTGGAGGAATGTTTATTTTGAGGCTCATCCCTATAGGTATTAAATGATAATGGTGGTTATTAGTTATGAAAGAGAACTGAAGACTCAACCACTCTGCCATAGCACTGAGTCAGGTGGTGCTCATTTTGTGTGATGGATGATTGTTTCTCATGCAAAGGAGACAAAAATATTCAGTAACAGTTCCTGAGAAGAAGCTATGCAATGGGAACTGAAAACTGACAACGTCCATCAATAGTAGAGTTTATTTGAGATGAATTTAAAACATTTACTTTCCAAAATAACATCAGCATATTGTTTTCAGTAAATTTACTTGCTTGTTTTACCCTCATATTGGAACGTAATTGAATCACATATCAGGGATAGTCAAAGATGGCACAAATTCTTGCAATTTTGCATTCCTCTTTCCATAAAAACAGTTAAACCATTTGCGTTCAGTTTATATACATAATTTCACCCTAAGAAAGAAGACTTCTAAGAATATTCTCAGGGACACCTGCCCTATACATATTTCTTGTATTTAACTATTTGTAGCATGGATTCACAGAACATGTCAGCTACAGCTGGAACAAAGAGATAGTCTAATGCAATTCCATTGTTTTAGAGTAAAAGAGGGAGAGAGGGAAGGAGGAGGGTGAGGAGAAGGAACTGGAGAATGTAGTGGAAAGAGAGGGGACAAGGGAAAGAGCCAGGGAGAAGAGGGGAAGCGGATAGAGGAAGAGAGAAAGGAGGGGAGAAGGAGAGACACAAAGAAGCAAATAGGTGATTTTTTCCAAAGGAAACAAAGCAAATAGCAGCACCTAAAGTCTATCTGTAATGTAAATGAGGGTCTGTAACTCCTCATTTTTGTCTTTTCCATGGACAGGCAGAATATCACAATAGTGAAAATCTTTACTTCTAAGCTGTGGCACAGTTCACTATTCACTAGGTGTATGACCTTGGGTAGATTCCTAAATCTACCTCAATTCCCTCACCTATAAGATGGGAGTATTCTCGTATCTGCGTCATGAGGTTGTTAAAAGGATTATATGGAATAGCATGTGTACTGCACTTAATAGAATGTGTTTGTTCATATCTTTGTGTGGGTGCAAGTGTGTGTGTTCACTGGAGGTTTTGTAATTTATTCATTACTGTTGTATCTGGTGTGCTGGTTCACTTAACTCATAGTTCACATTACTATATGTGAGGGTTCATGCCTCTATTTTTCCAGTCTCATCTTTGATCAGGGGTGATGCCTGGAGTTGGCTTCCAAATGAGAGTCCTCAGAGCAACTGTTGAGAATTTAAGTTAAAAATAAATTACCAAATAATTAATTTGATCACTGGTTGACTTGAGTATGTATAATATAATCTGTTGAAATCTGATAAAAAAGGAAGAGTGATTATTTTTGAATGCAAACTTGCTTTTGAATAACAGACACAGATAACAAAACTTGCAAAATGTATCATCAGTGCCACCCCAGGGGGTTACCAGGCTGACCCCACTTCTATCTGGAGATTAAGTTCATTATTTCTGGTATTTGTCACACAGGGAGGCCTATCTTAGCTGATTACATGAAATAACTTTCTAATAGACCTACTCAAAAGGAATGGTCTGGCTCAGGGAAGTAAGTCCCAGCTGGAGTCCAAGAACAGAATCTGAGTGATTCATATGGAAAGACTGGAGCAGCCAGGATTGGAGTGTGGAATGAGTGGGCCAATACGCAGACATCGAAGTTCTTTCTTCAACTGAGATTTTAGGTCTGGAATTCTTGAATTAAAACTATTAAAGTGAGGAACATTTCCTTCTACATTTCCTCAACATATATGGGATTATGTTACTTTGTTGCAATGAGCAAATAGAAGCACGCACAGGCACACACACGCACACACACACACACCCCCACATACACACACAACCTTTTTTAGAGCACTTCTAGGTTCAGAGCAAAATTGAGAGAAAATGTAGAGATTTCCTCATGTGCCCTGTGTAACTCCCACATATAGCCTTCCGGATTAGGAACATACCCCATCAGAGTGGAACATCTTTGAAAATTGATGAACCTACAGTGATACATCATAATCACCCAAAGTCCATAGTTTTTCATTAGGATTCACTCTTGAGAATGTTATACATTCTATGAGTTGAACAAATGTTTAACAACACGTATCCATCATTAGCATCATACAGAGCATTTTCCCTGCCTTAAAAATCCTCTGCATATCCATCCCTCCCACCTCCACATCCCAGTCTGACACTACTCTTTTTTTTAAAAAAAACTATCTACATGGTTTTGCCTTTTCCTGAATGTCATATAGTTGGGATCATATAGTATGTGGCCTTTTCAGATTGGCTTCTTTCACTTAGTAATATGCATTTAAGGTTCTTTTATGTATTTTTGTGGCTTAATAACTAATTTCTTTTAATGCAGAATAATATTCCATTGTCTGGATATACCAGTTGATTTATCCATTCATCTGCTGAAGAACATCTTGATTGATTCCAGGTTTCAGCAATTACAAATAGGCCTACTTTAAACATCCACGTGTAAGTTTTGTGTGTATAAACATAAGAATTCAACTCCTTTGGGTAAATATTAAGGAGTGTGATTGCTAAATTGTATGGTAAGAATATGTTTAGTTTTGTAAGAAACCACTAAAATGTCCTAAAAAGTGGCTGAGCCCACTTTGCATTCCCACCAGCAATAAATTACAGTTTCGGTTGTTCCATATCCTCACCATGATTTGGTTATCAATGTTATGTTATGAATTTTGGCCCTCTGATAGGTGTCAGTAGTATCTCACTTTTACTTTAATTTGCATTTCCCTGAGATAGATGTACGGCATTTTTTTATGTGCTAGTTTTCTATCTGTAGACTTTTGGTGGGGTATCTGTTAAGATTTTTGGCTCACTTTCTAATCTGCTTACTTATTGTTGAGTTTTTAGAGTTCTTTGTATATTTGGGATAACACTTCCTTATCTGATACATCTTTTGCAAAAAATATTTTCTCCCAGTCTGTGGCTTGTCTTCTCATTCTCTTGACATTGTCTTTTTCAGAGTAGAAGTTTTAAATATTAATGAAGCTCAGATTATCATTTCTTTTGTGAATAGTGCGTTTGGTATATCTAAGAGTCATTGGTATACCTAAGATATTTAGGTTTTCTCCGATGTTATATTGTAGAAATGTTATAGTTTTGTGTTTAAAATTTAGGAATAGAATCTCTTTTGTGTGAAATTTTGTAAAGGGCATAAGATCAATATCTAGATTTATCATTAGTATTATTATTTTGCATGTGGATGTCCAGTTGTTCCAGCCCTATTTGTTGAAAAGACTGTCTTTGAGCCACTATATTGCCTTTGCTCCTTTATCAAAGATCAGTTGATTGTATGTGTATGCATCCACTTATGGACTCTCTATTCACCTCTATTGATCTATTTTTCTATTCTTTAGCTATATTATGCTCACTTGATTACTATAGCTTTATACTAAGTCTTGAGATTGGGTAGTGTATTAGTCTGTTTCCACACTGCTAATAAAAACATACTTGAGACAGAGTAAATATAAAGGAAAGAGATTTAATTGACTCAGTTTCACATGGCTGGGGAGGCCTCAAAATAATGGCAGAAGGCAAGGAAGATCAAGTCACATCTTACATGGTATCAGGGAAGAGAGACGTTGTGCAGGGGAACTCCTCTTTATAAAACTATCAGATCTTGTAAGACTTATTCACTGTCACCAGAACAGCATGCGAAAGACCTGCCCCCATTATTCAACTACCTCCCACTGGGTCCCTCCCACAACAGGTGGGAATTGTGGGAGCTACAATTCAACATAAGATTTGGGTGGGGATACAGCCAAACCATATCATGTAGTGTCAATCTCTCAACTTGGTTCTTCTCCATCAATATTCTGTTGGCTATTCTGAGTCTTTTGCTTCTCCCCATAAACTTTAGAATCAGTTTGTCAATATCTACAAAATAATGTTCTGGGATTTCGGTTGGGATTGGAATGAATATATAGATCAAGTTGGGAAGAAATAACATCTTGAATTTTTGAGTTTTCCTATGCATGAACATAAAATTTCTCTCATTTTATTTAGAATATTTTTATCAGAATTTAATAGTTTTTCTTATATAGATCTTACATATTACAGATTTATACTTATGTATATCATTTTGAGGATGTTAATATAAATTATACTCTAGTTTTAATTTCAAATTCTACTTGTCCATTACTGGTATATAGGAATGTGATTAACTTTTATATATTAATCTGTAGCCTGCAACCTAGATATAATTGCTTATTGATTCCAGGAGATTTTTGTCAATTCTTTTGGATTTTCTAGATTATCATATCACCTGTGAACAAAGACAGTTGTATTTCTTCCTTCCCAATCTGAATAACTTCTTTCCTTTTCTTTTATTACTACATTATCTAGGACTTTACTACACAGTTTAAAATCAGTAATGAGAAATATATCCTTGCTTTGTCCCTGATCTGAGTAGAAATACTTCAAATGTCTCACCATTAAGTTTGTTAGCTATAAGATTTTTGTAGATATTCTTTATCAAGTTGAGAAAGTTATTCTCTATTCCTAGTTTACTGAGAGTTTGTAATCAAAAAAGAGATGTTACATTTTGTCAAATGTTGTTCCTGGAGCTATTAATAAGATCATGTGCTTTTTTCTTCTTTAGCCATTGTTGTGATGGATTACATTAATTGATTTTCTAATATTGAATCAGTCTTTCACACCTGGGATAAATTTCATTTGGTTTTGGCATATAAGACTTCTTATGCATTGTTGGAATTTGATTTGCTGATATCTCATTGATATTTTTGTATCTACATTCATGAGATATATTGGTCTATAGTTTTCTTTTCTTGTAATGTCTTTGCCTGGTTTTGGCATTAGGGTAATACTGGCCTTACAGAATGGGTTAGGAAGTATTCTCACATGGCAGAGGGTGGAAGGACAAACTAGCAAGCTATTCAAATGCTGCTGCATGAAGCTTCTTTAGTGACTTTAATCCCATTAATGGGGGAGGAGCCCTTATGGACTAATCATGTCTTAAAGTCCTGTCTTCTTAATACTATAACAATGGGAATACTTGTATTTTAGAGGGGATTATGTTTTAGCATGAATTTTGTAGGGTACAAAAATATTTAAACCATGGCATTTCACCACTTGGTCCTCCAAAATTTTTATGGTCTTTTCACATGCAAAACACATTCATTCCATCCTAATAGCACCAAAAGTCTTAAATAGTTTCAACATAAACTTTAAAGTCTAAGTACAGTCTCATCTTAACATCATATGGGTGAGACTCAAGATATAATTCATCCTGATGCAAATTCTCCCATGGAAGCTTTGAAATTAAACAAATTATGTGCTTTCAAAATACAATGGTGATGTCAACAACAGATCATGAGATCTGCAAAGGAAAAAGGGAGAGTCTGGCTTAAACAGATAAGTTTTCACCCCAGTTTTCAATCAGGTTCACTTATGCAAATAAGGGATTCAGACTTGTTCCAGAAGTCTCTGTCAGATGTTCCTTTCAAACAGCCAGTGGGGGATGGCTTTTTCAGCCATCTTTTATCTTGGCATCAACAAAAGGAACTTACTTTGCTTGATTGTGAAATGGGAGGTCCTGTGACACTTTTAAAATATCTTTCTGAGAAAACAGAGTATGTGTTCACTCCCTTGCCCAGCTATGGCCATCTGGTTATGTTTTAACTTTAAGCACCTCAGTTAGCCATGAAGAATCCATTTTGTCTACCAGCCGTGGCATACTTTATCAATGCAATAGGCATAGAATCGACATTTCTATTCCAAAAAGGAGAAAAAGGAAAAAAGAAAGGAGGTAACAGGAACCAAGTAAGTCTAAAACCCAACAAGGCAAACAACATTAAATCTTAAGTTTTGAGAATAATATTGACTTCCATGTCCTGCCTTCTGACACACCGAAGTAGGAGTTCAGCTTCCAAGACCTTAAGCAGCCTCATTCCCATGGCTTGGCTGTGTGTAGCCCATGCTTCAATTCTCACACATTTAGGGTGCTTGCCTGTAGCATTTCCAGACTGGAGTGGCATACTGATGGCTCCACATTTCTGGGGTCTCAGGAGCAGTCGTACTCTCATAGTTCCACTAGGCATTGCCCTAGTGAGGACTCACTATGATGGCACCAGTCCCACAGGTCCACTGAGCATTGCCCTAATGAGGCTCTCTGTGGTGACTCTGCCTCTGCAACAGGTCTCTGCCTGGGTTCCAAGGCTGTCTGCAACATCTTTGGAAATGTAGGTGGAGGAAGCTATATCTTCACAGCTCTTGTACTCTGTGTGCCTGTAGAATTAGCACCATATGGATGCTCCAAAAATTCAATGAACTTGGGCCTGTTTGAGCCATAGCTGGGTAGCCAAGATACACTATACTAGAATGTGGGGAGCAGAGACCTGAGGCGACCCTAGGCAGAGAGAGCCCTGAGTTCTCACCGGCACCTTGAACCCAACTCTTTAAGATTTTCTGTCCTCAAGGATCTGACAGTCTGGATCTGTGATAGAAGGGCCAGTCTCAAAGATCTTTGAAACATCTTCAGTGTCATTGTCTCATTTTCTTAATGAATAGCGATATGACTTGTTTCTATCCATACTAATCTCCTTATGGCCACATTCTTGGCTTTCTCTCCTAGATATACATATTTATTGTTTACACAGCTAGGCTGATAATATTTCACAGCTTTACATTTTTCTTCCCTTTTAGTTATAAATTCTGTCTCTAAATTATTTCTTTCTTCTTGCATTTTACCATAAATAATCAAAAGAAGTCACATCACAGCCTGTATGCTTTGCTGCTTAGACATTTCTTCTGCCAAAACTAGTTCATCCTCTTAAGATTTGCCTTCCACAAATTTTCTGGGACACAACATAATTTAGCCAAGGTCTATGCCACTTTGTGAAAAGGTTGGCCTTTCCTCTAGTTTCCACCCTTATCAGAATGGCCTTTAATATTTACACATGTAACAATATTCATGGCATTACGGGCTATTTCCATCATTCACTTCATAACTGTTTGAGCTTCTCCCTATTACCCAGTTTCAGAACCACTTCCACATCTTTAAGTATCTGTTATAGAAACACCCTTCTTCTCTGGTACCAATTTCTGCCTTAGTTTATTTGCACTCTTTTAACGGAATAGCACCAAATGGGTAACTTATAAAGAACAGAAATTTCTCACAATTCTGGAGGCTGGGAAGTCCAAGATCAAGGAGACCTCATTTGTTCTGGTAAGGACCTCCTTGCTGTGTTGTCACATGGAATAAGGTGAAAAGTCAGGCTTGTAAGCTAGCTTAAAGCTGTGTGAAGGCTCTTTTATAAGGACCTTAATCCCATTAACAAAAGAAAATCCTTCAGGGCCTAATCACCTCTTAAAGGCTCCTCCACCTTTAGCATTATTACATTGGCCTCACCTGAATTTTAGAGGCAATTAGGTTTTAACCTGAATTTTGGAGGGACAAAAATACTCAAACCATTGAACTATTGTATATATACACATTAGACTGTATTTACCTATTCATCAGTTAGTGGACATTTGTATTGCTTCTAATTTAGGGCTATAATAAATGGTGCTTCTATGAACATGCATGTACACGTATTTGTTTGAGTGCCTGTTTTCATTTCTTTTAGGTATATACCTAGCAGTGGAAACCTAGGTCATATGGTAATTTAATGTGTAACCTTTTGAGGAATAGCCAAATATTTTCCATGGCAATTGAACCACTTTACATTTCCACCAGTGATGTACAAGTATTCTAATTTTTCTACATTTTTAATCTTTGTTATTTTCCACTTTTTTGGTAAAAATAAGGCCATTCTAGTGGATGTGAAGTGATATTTCATTGTGATTTTGATTTACATTTTCCTAATGTCTAATGATGCTAAGCATTTTTTCATGTATTTGTTGGCCTTTCATATATCTTCTTTGAAGAAATGTCTATTTGAGTCTTTGTTCATTTTTAAATTGAGCTCGTTAGTTTTTGTTATTGAATAGAAAGGTTCCTTTCTGGATATTAGGCTTTTATTAGAGATGATTTACAATGTTTTCCATTCTGTATGTTATATTTTTACCTTGTTAATAATGTCCTTTGATGCAAGAAAGTACTAATTTTTATGAAGCCCAATTTATTTACTTATTCTTTTCTTGCTTGTGCTTTTTATGTCATTTGTAAGAATTCATTGTCAAAATACGATCATAGAGATGTACTCTGTATTCTTCTAGGAGATTTATAGTTTTAGCCCTCATATTTATGTCACTGGTCCATTTCTGTTTAATTTTTGTATATGATGAGTTCAACTTCATTATTTCACATGAGAATGACCATTTGTTTTAGTGTCATTTGTTGAAGATATTTTTCTTTCCCCTATTGAACAATCTTTTCACCCTGGTCAAAATTAAATTGACCATAGATGTATGAATCTCTTTATGGCTTCTCAATTCCATTCCATTCTTTTGTATGTTTATTCTCATGTTGGTACCACATTTTCTTGATTGCTGTAACTTTGTAGTAAGTATTGAAAATGAGAAGTGTGAGACTTCCAAATTGGCTGTTCTATTTCAATATCGTTTTGATTATTCTGAGCCCCTTATATTCCATATCAATTTGAGGATCACCTTTTTTCATGTCTGCAAAAAGACCATTAAAATGTAATATGAAATGTATTAAATCTTTTTAAAATTGTAAATATTATTGCTATCTTAACAATATTAAATTTTCCAGTTTATAAGTATATATCTCTTTCCATTTATTTAGGTTTTATTTAATTTCTTTCAGCAATGTTTAATAATTTTCAATGTACAATTCTTTAATCTTTTTGGTTAAACACACACCTAAGTATTTTATTCCTTTGAATGCTATTGTAAATAAAATTGTTTTCTTAATTTCTCCTTTAGTGTGTTTATTGCTGTTGTTTAAAAATACAACAGATCTTTGTGTATTGAGCTTGTATTCTGCTATTTTACTGAATTTGTTTATTCATTTGAATCTTTGGTGAATTTTTGGGGATTTTCTATATTGAGAGTCATGTGAATAGAGATAGTTTTATATCTTCTTTTATAATTTGGATGATTTTTATTTATTTTTCTTGTTTAGTTCCTCTGAGTAGAATTTTCAGTAAGATGTTGAATAATGATACTAAAACTAGGCATCCTTGTCTTGTTCCTGATTTTAAGGAGAAAGCTTTCAATTTTTTTTTACCATTGAACCTGACGTTAGCTGTGGGTTTTTCATAAATGCCTTTTTATCATGGTGGAAGCTTATATTCCCAGTTTTCTGAGTGCTTTGTTTTATCATGAAACAATGTTAGATTTTCTCCAATGCTTTTTCTGTGTCAATTGAGATGTCATGTGGCTTTCCCCTTTATTCTATTAATGTGATACATTACATTAATTGATATTCTTACTTTTGCGTTTCTGGGTAAACCTCACTTGGTCATAGTGTTTAATGTATTGTTAGATTTAGTTTTATAATTTGTTGTGGATTTTTATGTCAAGATTCATAAGGAAGATTAATCTGTAGTTTTGTGGTTTCTTGTGATTTGTTTTGTAGATTTAGTATCAGGCTAATGTTGACCTCGTAAAATTAGTTAGAAAGTTTTCCCTTTTCCACATTTTGGAACAGTTTGAGAAGGGTTGGTGTCAATTCTTCTTTAAGTGGTGAATTTTACCAGTGAGGTTATCTGGTTCTGTACTAAAATTTGTTTAAGTACAAATTAATTTTGTCAGAAAGTTGTTTAAAATACTCTTAATATATTCTTGATATCTAAAAAAGGAATCCTTCATATTTTTCTTCATTAAACTTTGAGGGCTATCTAATTCTTTTAAACCATCAGCGCCAATCTTTTTTTTTTTTTTAAATATTTCATCTTTGCTTCTAAGGGAGGGAGGGGGTCAAGGTTCGGATTCTTTATTCACGTTTGTAATTTATTCAGGATTAGCAGTCATCTTTGTTAATTGTGTACTTGGTTTAATTGGACTTAAATCTATAATGCCTTGGACTTTTTCTACTCAGTATTCTTAAAATTCACCATGTATATGCATCATATAGAACTACTAACCATAGTGTACAGTTCTCTGACATTGTTAGCTCTTTTCAATTTGAATGGAAAGAGAATTGTACAAATATAAATCATTTTATTGTGATTTACTCTATTGCACTTATCAGATACTATGCTTTTTACAAATTGAAGAATTGTGGCAACTCATTGTGCAAGTCTATCAACACTAATTTTTCAACAGCTTGTGCTGACTTTGTGTCTTTGTGTCTATTTTAGTAATTATTGCAATATTTAAAACTTTTTCATTATTATTATGTCTGTTTTGGTGATCTATGACCAGTGATCTTTGATGTTACCATTGCAGTTGTATGCCCATGTATACAATGTAACCTGTATATGTGTAGATGTACATGTACATGTAAGACTGTGAACTTAACAAATGTCATATATGTTAGTGCTCTAATGACCCAGCCATTCCTTCATATCTCTATTTCTCACTCTCTCCTGGTCCCCCTGTTCTCTGAAACACAACAGCATTGAAATCAGGTCAATTAATAACTGTACAATGACCTCTAAGTGTTCAAGTGAAGGGAAAAATTGCATGTCTCTCACTTTAAATCAAAAGCTAGAAATGATTAGGCTTAGTGAGGAAGGCATGCCTAAAACTGAGATAGGCCAAAATCAAGGCCTCTTGTATCAAACAGTTAACTAAGTTGTGAATGCAAAGGGTAAGTTCTTACAGGAAATGAAAAGTGATACTCCAGTGAGCACACAAATGATAAGAAAGTGAAATAGCTTTACAGCTGACATGGAGAAAGTTTTACTGGTCTGGAGAGATCAAACCAGCCATAACATTCCTTTAAGCTAAATTTTAATCCAGAGAAAGACCCTAATTCTCTTTAATTATATGAAGATTGAGAGAGGTGAGGAAGGTGCAGAAAAACAGTTTGAAGTTAGCGAAGCTTGCTTCATGCAATTTAAGAAAAAAAAGCCATCTTCAAACATAAAAAGGCCTAGGTAAGGCAGCAAGTGCTGATGTAGAAACTGTAGCAAGCTATCCAGAATATTTAACTAAGATCACTATTGACAGTGACTACAGTAAACAACAAGTCTTTAATGCAGACAAAACAGCTTTTTAAAACTTTTATTTTAGGTTCAGGGATACATGTGCAGATTTGTTATATAGGTAAACTAACATCACAGGGGGTTGTTGTATAAATTATTTCATCACCCAGGTACTAAGCCTAGTACTCAATAGTTATTTTCTCTGATCTTGTGCTTCCCCCCACCCTCCATCCTCAAGTAGGCCTCAGTGTCTATCGTTTCCTTCTTTGTGTCCATGAGTTCTCATAATTCAACTCCCACTTGTAAGTGAGAACATGTGGTGTTTGGTTTTCTGTTCTTGTAATAGTTTAATAATGGCCACAGCTCCATCCAAGTTCCTACAAATAGTATGATCTCTGTTTTTTATGGCTGCATAGTATTATATGGCATATATGTGCCACATTTTATTTGTCCAGTCTGTCACTGATGGACACTTAGGTTGATTCCAAGTCTTTGCTATTGCGAATAGTCATGGAATGAACATTTGTGTGCATGTGTCTTTATGGTAGAACAATTTATAGTCCTTCAGGTATATACCCAGTAATGGGATTGCTGGGTCAAATGACAGTTCTGTTTTTAGCTCTTTGAGGAATCACCACACTGCTTTTCACAATGAAAGAACTAGTTTATATTCTCACCAACAGCAGTGTATAGGTGTTCCCTTTTCTCCACAACCTTGCAAGCATCTGTTATTTTTTGACTTTTTAATAGTAGCCATTCTGACCAGTGTGAGATGGTATCTCATTGTGGTTTTGACTTGCATTTCTTGAATCATCAGTGATATTGAGCTTTTCTTCATATGCTTGTTGGCCACATGTATGTATTCTTTTGAAGTGTCTGTTTATGTCCTTTGCCCACTTTTTAATGGGGCCGTTTGTTTTTTACTTGTAAATTTGTTTAAGTTCCTTATAGAGGCTTAATATTAGACCTTTGTCAGATGCATAGTTTGCAAAAATTTTCTCCTATTCTGTAGGTTGCCTGCAAAACAGCTTTCTATTGAAAGAAGATGCCATCTAGGACTTTCACAGCTGAGAAATCAATGCCTGGCTTCAAACCTTCAAAGGACGATCTGACTCTCTTGTCAAGGCCTAATGCAGCTTGTGACTCTATGCTAAAACAAATGCTTATTTATAATTTCGAAAATCCTAGAACCCTTAAGAATTGTGCTACATCTACTTTGCCTGTGCTCTATAGATGGAACAAGGCCTGGATTATAGCACATCTCTTTATAGCATGGCTTAGCACATTTTTTTTTTTTTTTTTTGAGACGGGCTCTTGCTCTGTTGCCCAGGCTGGAGTGCGGTGGCACGATCTCGACTCACTGCAAGCTCTGCCTCCTGGGTTCATGCCATTCTCTTGCCTCAGCCTCCCAAGTAGCTGGGACTACAGGTGCCCGCCACCAAGCCTGGCTAATGTTTTTGTATTTTTAGTAGAGACGGGGTTTCACCATGTCAGCCAGGATGATCTCAATCTCCTGATCTCATGATCTGCCCACCTCGGCCAACCAAAGTGCTGGGATTACAGGTGTGAGCCACCCCACCTGGCTGGCTTAGCAAATATTTTAAGCCCACTGTTGAGACCTACTGCTCAGAAAAAAGATTTTTTTCAAAATATTAATGCTCATTGTTAGTATATCTAGTCACCCAAAATCACCAGTGGAGGTATACGAAGAGATTAATTTCTTTTCATGCCTGCTAACAACATCCAGCAGCCCATGGATTAAAAAGTAATTCTTGAAAAGAAATTTTCAAGTCATTATTTAAGAAATATGTTTTTAAGGCTGTATTTAGCATAGATAATGATTCCTCTGATAGATCTCAGAAAAGTAAATTGCAAATCTTTGAGAAAGATTCACCACTTTAGATATTAATAAAAGTATTTGTGATTCATGGGAGGAGGTCAAAATACCAACATAACAGGAGTTTGAAGAAATTTATTCCAACTCTCACGGATAACTGAGAAATTTAAGACTTCAGTGGAAGAAATAACTGCATATGTGGTAGGCATACCAAAACAACTGGAATTAAAAGTGGGCCCTGAAGATGTGACTGAATTGCTGCAATTTCATGATAAAAATTTAATGGATGAGGAGTTGCTTCTTGTGGATAAGTAAAAAAAAGAGAAGTTTTTTTTTTTTTTTTTCTTGAGAAGAAATCTATTCCTGGTGAAGATGTTGTAAGTTTTGTTGAAATGACAACAAAGCCTTTCAAATATTAGATAAACTTAGTAGATAAAGCAACAGCAGGGTTTGAGAGAATTGACTTTAAAGCTTTTTGAGTAAAATGCTATCAAAAATCACTGCATGCCACAGAGAAATCTCTCATGAAAGGAAGAATTCATTCATGTGGCAAACTGTATTGTCTTATTTTAAGAAATTGCGACTCCCACCCCAAACTTTAGCAACCACTACTCTGATCAGTCAGGAGACATCCACATAAAGGTAAGACCCTTCATCAGCAAAAAGATTATGACTTGCTGCAGGTTCACATAATCATTAGCATTTTTTAACAATAAAGTGTTTTTAATGAAGATGTGTACACTTTTTTAAAGACATGCTATTGCACACTTAATAGACTACAATATAGAGTAAACAACTTTAAACATATTGAAAATCCAAAACCTTTCTGGGGCTTGCTTTATTGCAATATTTCTTTTATTGCAATAGTCTGCATCTAAACCTGCAATATATTCAAACCTGCATATATGCCTAGACAGACAAAGCTGCTTTAATGTACTCATGTTGAGAGATGAGGTAATTCACATAGGGGAATCTCTAGGACAGCTAATGCTTAAAGCTTTTGCTAGTAAAAATTCACTAAAAATATTGATAGCATTAACTTTTTTTGTTTGCTTCTGTTGAACATTGAATACAAGATATAATTTGATATTATTTTTGATAATTCAGAAATAACATTATGAGCCTCATTTATCTGATGGTGTTACATTCTGGGAGCTCAAGTGTGTAGCTCTCTTCCTGCTGGAGAACTTATTTTCCTATCTAAATCATAACTATGATTTTCATTTTTTGCTACAGTACTTGTGAACCTGATCCAAAAGCTTTCTACTTTTATTAGTAATAAGTGACTATTAGTTTTCCAGCAGAGTGGAAAGAAACAAGTAGACTAAATACATTTTGTGCTCAAGCATATACTAAATGATTTTTAAGACAGCCATTTCCCTATTCTTAGAGAAGTGGACAAGAACAGAGGTTTATGGAGAAATGACTCAAGACTAATTGTGTCAGAAAAAAAGGTGAGATTAGCATATACAATTTCAATTTCTTACCATATGTTTTACTTATATTCACTCTCTTATTAACTCTTCAGTTTGATTCTATTCGCTGTGTATTTCTATCCACATTATATTCAATTAAATGGAGATTACTATAAGATATTTGGTCTAAGATACACACACCTGGTTAGTGACAAAATCAGGGATCTGCCTGTGCTCTTTATGTTGTATCTTGTTGTCTGTACTCATTACTTTCATTAAATCTGGCTTGTCTACAACCTTGGGGTGTTCTGTGCATAAGGATTATAACACGTAAGTATTAAAGATTATGCTCGGGTACTTTGGGGAAGGCACTCATCTTCACTTTTTTTGTTTTTGAAATGAAGTCCCACTCTGTCGCCAGGCTGCAGTGGTGCAATCTTGGCTCACTGCAAACTCCGCCTCCTGGGTTCAAGTGATTCTCCTGTCTCAGCCTCCTGAGTAGCTAGGACTACGGGTGTGTGCCACCATGCCCAGATAATTTTTGGATTTTTAGTAGAGACAGGGTTTCACCATGTTGGACAGGATGGTCTCAGTTTCTTGACCTCATGATTCACCTGCCTTGGCCTCCCAAAGTGCTGGGATTACAGGCATGAACCACTGCACCCGGCCTCATCTTCACTTTCAATACATGGCCTCTACCTATCAAATGCCAATAAAATCCCCTCGTGATCAGGACAATTAGTAAATCCCTCCACATACACATGCACATTTTCAGATGCACCCCCACTCCAATGAGGTCCACTGAATAACCACAGTATTACACATAACCACATGAGAGTTTCAGCTTTGAAACAGTCACATAAACACATTAGATAATTGAGAAGAAAGTATTAATCCCTAGAAACATACAGTATACCAAGACTGAATTATGAAGGAATAGAAAATCTGAACAAACCTATAACTAGTAAGGAGATTGAATCAGTAATAAAAACCCTACCAACAAAAAAAAGCTCAGGACGAGATGGTATCTCTGGTATATTCTACTAAACACTTAAATAAGAATTAATGTTAATCCTCAAACTCTACCAAAAAACTGAAGAGGATGGAACACTTACAAATTCATTTTGTGAGTCTATCATCACCCTAATACCAAAGCCAGACAGATACAATGCAAGAAAAGAAAACTACAAGCCAATATGCCTAATTAACATAAATATAGGAATCCTCAAAAAATAAGACTTGGTGAAAGTTTGAAGATGGCCAACTAGACACAGACAGGTGAAACAGATGCTACCGAGGGAACAAGTTGACTCATACACTCCCTAACAGATCTTCAGAGGAAAGGCACAGAAAGTATATAGAGGGAAGACACAGAAGCTGGCCCAAAGCTGGAGGAATCTGGGAACCCCACATGCGGCTACTGTGCATCTGGACTCATTCCTTGCCCCCAGTGGCTCCAGGGCAGATAAGCAGAACTGGAAAGGAGCAACCCACTCTCACATCATTGGCCTCTGGAATCCCAGCAAGTAGACCCCTCAACTACCACAGACACTTGAGTTGACAGGGAGAGCTGCTTAGAGAAGTGGTAGGGGCAGCAAGCCAAATAATGTGAAGCCCAGAGGGTTTGGTGCAGGAGCATCTGTAGCAGACCAGAGGCAGGAATGGCCATTCCCCTAGTTTTGACTTGGTTCCATAGGAGACTTTAGCTCTAGGGGAGCTATAAGTCCTGGACTCTGCAGAGAAGTCTTGCCCATCAAATGGGGCTGTTCTGACCTGAACAGAACAAGATGGATCCCACTGTCACTGCACTATGAAATGCTTTGGCTGAGACCATGCATCAGTGTTTAGTGACCAGCAATCTGGGAGCATGCTGCTCCCTGCAGCACAGTGGATTTCTAAACTTGAGGAACCAGAGAAAAAAGTTGGGGCCCAGTACAAGCCCCAGAGTTAGAACACGCAGTTCCGGGGTGGGAAGCTGGGCACTGGTCCCCTAAAATCTTACAGAAATGAAATCAGTTGGCTGAATCCACCTAATACCACAATTAAACCCTTGAGATCACCAAATAGGATACAAGAAAAATAAACCCATTGAAAGGCCAGCAACCTCAAAGATTAAAGTTACATAAGCCCACAAAGATAAGGAGGAACTAGCATAAGAACCCTGAAAACTTAAAAAAAAAAAAAAAAAAAAAGTGCCTTCTTTCCTCCAAACAACCACATCACCTCTCCAGGAAGGGTTCTGAACCAAGCTGAGATGGCTGGAATGACAAATAGAATTCAGAATATAGATAGGAATGAAGATGATTTAACTATAGGAGTACATTGAAACCCAATCTAAGGAAGTTAAGAATCATGAGAAAACAATGCAGCAGCTGACAGACAACATAGCCTGTATGAAAAAGAACACAACTAACTTGATAGAGCTAAAAAACACACTGCAAGAATTTCATAATGCAATCACAAGTGTGAATAGCAGAATAGAACAAGCAGAGGAAAGAATTTCAGAGCTTGAAAACTGGCTTTCTGAAATAAGACAGTCAGACAAGAATAGTGAAAAAAGAAGAAAAAATAACAAACAAAACAATTATGAGATTATGTAGAGAGACCAAATCTATGACTCACTGGTGTCCCTGAAAGAGATGGGGAGAATGGGTCTAACTCGGAGAACATATTTCAGGCTATCATCCAGGAGAACTTCCCCACCTTAGCTAGAGGGGCCAACATTTAAATTCGGGAATCGCAGAGAACTAAAGTAAGATACTTCACAAGAAGACCATCCCTAAGACACATAATCATCAGATTCTCTAAGGTCAAAATAATAATTTAAAAAATGTTAAAGGCAGCTAGAGAGAAAGGTCAGGTCACCTACAAAGGGTAGCCCATCAGACTAACAGTGGACCTCTCAGCAGAAACCCTACAAGCCAGAGGAGATTGGGGGCCAATATTCAACATTCTTAAAAAAAAAAAAAGAAATTCCACCCAGAATTTTATATCTGGCTAAATAGGTTTCATAAGTGAAGGAGAAATAAGATTATTTTCAGACAAGCAAGTACCACCAGACGTGCCTTATAAGAGCTCCTGAAGGAAGCACTAAATATGAAAAGGGAAGTTCATTAGCCACTACAAAAACACACTGAAGTACAGAGAACAGTGACACTATAAAGCAACCACATAAAGGAGTCTGCAAAATAACCAGCTAATACCATGATGACAGCATCAAGTCCAGGATGAATCCAGGAGCTGGTATTTTGAAAAGATTAACAAAATTGATAGACTAATATCCAGAATAATAAAGAAGAAAAAGAGAATAATCAAGTAGACACAATAAAAAAATGATAAAGGTGAGATCACCACTTATCCTACAGAAATGCAAACCACCGTCAGAGAATATTATAAACACCTATAACACCTCTATGCAAATAAACTAGAAAATCTAGAAGAAACGGATAAATTCCTGGACACAGACATCCTCAAAAGACTAAGCCAGGAAGAAGTTGAATCCCTAGATAGACCAATAAAAAGTTCTAAAATTGAGGCAGTAATTAATAGCCTACCAACCAAAAAAAGTCCAGGACCAGATGGATTCACAGTCAACTTCTACCATAGGTACAAAGACGAGCTAGTACCATTCCTCCTAAAACTCTTCCAGCAGTAGAAAAAGAGGGACTCCTCCCTAACTCATTTTATGAGGCCAGCAGCATCCTGATACGAAAACCTGGCAGAGACACAACAAAAAAAGAAAATTTCAGGCCAATATCCCTGACGATCATCAATGCAAAAATCCTCAATAAAATCCTGGCAAATTGAATCCAGCAGCACATTAAAAGGCTTATCCACCATGATCAAGTCGGCTTCATCCCTGGGATGCAAGGCTGGTTCTACATACACAAATCAATGAACATAATCCATCACAGAAACAGAACCAATGACAAAAACCACATGACCTATCTCAATAGGTGCAGAAAAGACCTTTGATAAAATTCAACACCCCTTCATACTAAAAACACTCAATAAACTAGGCATTGATAGAATGTATATCAAAATAATAAGAGCTATTTATGACAAATCCATAGCCAATATCATACTGAATGGGCAAAAACTGTAAACATTCCCTTTGAAAACTGGCACAACATAAGGATACCCTCTCTACCACTCATATTCAACACAGTATTAAAAGTTCTGGCCAGGGAAATCAGGCAAAAGGAAGAAATAAAGGTATTCAAATTGGAAGAGAGGAAGTCAAAATATCTCTGTTTTCAGATGACATGGCTGTATATTTAGAAAACCCCATCATCTCAGTTCAAAAACTCCTTAAGCTAATAAACAACTTTAGCAAAGTCCCAGGATACAAAATTAACATGCAATAATCACAAGCATTCTTATACACCAATAATAGAGAGCCAAATCATGAGCAAATTCCCATTTACAATTGCTACTAAGAGGATAAAATACCTAGGAATAAAACCTACAAGGGATGTGAAGGATCTCTTCAAGGAGAACTACAAACCACTGCTCAAGGAAATATGAGAGGAAACAAATGGAAAAATATTCCATGCTCATAGATAGGAAAAATCAATATCATGAAAACGACCATATTGCCCAAAGTAATTTATAGATTCAATGCTCTTCCCATCAAGCCACCATTGACTTTCTTCACAGAATTGGAAAAACTACTTTAAATTTCATATGGAACTAAAAAAGAGCCCATATAGCCAAGACAAGCCTATGCAAAAAGAATAAAGCTGGAAGCATCATGCTACCTGACTTTAAACTATATTACAAGGCTACAGTAACCAAAACAGAATGGTAGTGATACCAAAACAGATATATAGACCAATGGAACAGAACAGAGGCCTCAGAAATAACACCACACATCTACAACCATCTGATCTTCGACAAACCTGACAAAAACAAGCAGTGGGGAAAAGATCCCCTATTTAATAAATGGTGTTAGGAAAACTGGCTAGCCATATGCACAAAACTGAAACTGGACCCCTTTCTTACACCTTATACAAAAATTAACTCAAGATGGATTAAAGATGTAAATGTAAGACCTAAGATGATAAAAACCCAAAAGAAAACCTAGGCAATACTATTCAGGACATAGGCATGGGCAAAGGCTTCATTACTAAAATATCAAAGGCAATGGCAACAAAAGTTAAAACTGACAAATGGGATCTAATTAAACTAAAGAGCTTCTGCACGGCAAAAGAAACTATCATAAGAGTGAACAGGCAACCTACAGAATGGGAGAAAATTTTTGCAATCTATCCATCTGACAAAGGGCTAATATCAACAATTTACAAGAAACTTAAACAACTTTACAAGTAAAAGAATAACCCCATCAAAATGGACAAAGGATATGAACAGACACTTCTCAAAAGAAGACAATTATGCAGCCAACAAACATATGAAAAAAAGCTCATCATCACTCGTCATTAGAGAAATGCAAATCAAAACCACAGTGAGATACCATCTCATGCCAGTTAGAATGACAATCATTAAAAAGTCAGGAAACAACAGATGCTGGAGAGGATATGGAGAAATAGGAATACTTTTATACTGTTGGTGGGAGTGTAAATTAGTTTAACCATTGTGGAAGTCATGTGGCAGTTCCTCAAGGATCTTGAACTAGAAAAACCATTTGACCCAGCAATCATATTACTGGGTATATACCCAAAGGATTATAAATAATTATAGTCTAAGGACACATGCACATATATGTTT
>NW_012101714.1:46698-53975 GCF_000951045.1 Mandrillus leucophaeus
AACCTGTACATGTACTCTTGAACTTAAGGTTAAATTAATAAAATACTTGCAAACCAAATTCAACAGCACATTAAAAGTATCATACCCCATGACCAAGTGAAATATATCCATGTAATGCAAGTATGGTTCAACAAACTAAAATCAATTAATGTGATATGTCACATTAACAGAATGAAAGATTAAAGAAAACCACAATCATCTCAATAGATGTAGAAAAAGCATTTGACAAAGTTCAACAACCTTTCATGATAAGAACTTTTAACAAACTAGGAATAGAAGAAATAGACCTCAACATAATAAATGCCACATACGAAAAGCCCACAGCTGTCATCACAATTAATGGTGAAAAATTGAAAGCTTTTTTTCTAAGGTCTGAAACAAAGTCATTCTTGACACTTCAAATTAACATAGTACTAGTAATATTAGTCAGAACATCCAGGCAATAAATAAATAAATACAAGACATCCAAATCAGAAAGGAAAAACTACAATTATCTCTGCTTGCAGATGTCAAAAAGAATAAAAGATTTGGGAATAAACTTAACCAAGGAAGTGAAAGACTTCTATACTGAAAACTACAAAACATTGACAAGAGAAAACACAAGTAAATGAAAAGACGCCCCATATATATCGATTGGAAGAATTAATACTGTTAAAATTTTTACACCATCCAAAGCAATGTACAGATTCAATCCAATCCCTATCAAAATGCCATTGACATTTTTCACAGAAATAGAAAAAAAATCCTAAAATTCATGTGGAACCACAAAGAACTCCAAAGAGCCAAAACAATCTCAAGATGGAAGAATAAAGTTGGAACATGACATGTCTTCATTTAAAAATATATAACAAAGCTAAGTGATTAAAACAGTATGAGACTGGCAAAAAGACAGACATAAAGACAAATGGAACAGAACAGAAAGTCCAGAAATAAATCCACACATATGCTATCAAGTGACATTTAAGAAAAATGCCAAGAATGTTTTCTACACTTAAAGTTTAGAATATAGATATCAAATTCTATGAAAACTCTTACTTTGATTTTAATTGAGAATGAACAAAGTTATGAATTCATTTGGGAACTTTGACAATATTGAATCTCCCTTTGCAGAAATATGGTGTGCTTTCCATTTACTTAGGTCTCCCTTTCTTTCTTTCAGTTAAATAACATGGTTTCTTCAGATAGAATTTGAACACTTGTTAGTTTTCTTCTAAAAACTTTATAAATTTTTGTTATTACATACTTCTGAACCAAAATGGTTTTTTTTTTTGTTTTTTTTTTTTTTGTTGTTGTTGTTTTTTTTGCTGTCGACTTCTTAAATTGGTTATTGTTGATGTATAGAAAATGATACCTATTTTGTGTATTTAGGCAACTGATCTATTTTGCTATTAATTTGGCTTTCCCAAGTTCATTATTTTCAAATAAATACAGAATTGTATCTTCTGCATTAAAAAAGGGAGAACACCAAGAAAACACAGTAAGGAAAGAGGAAAGGATAGTCTCCTAAACAAATCGTGTTGGGAAATTGAACCCTTATCTTACACCATACACAATAATCAACCAAAAATGAAATCTAGGCTTAAATGCACAACCTGAGACTATAAAACTCCTAGAAGAAAACGTGAGGAAAATCTTATGAAACTGATCTTGGCAATAATTTCTTGGATATGACATCAAAAGCGCAGGCATCAAAAAAAAAAAAAAAAAAAAAAAAAAAAAAAAATCCAAATAGGACTGCATGCAACTAAAATCCTTCTGAAAGTGCAATTTATGAAATGAGAGAAAAAATTTACAAACCACATATTTAGTAAAGGGGTTAGTATCCAAAATATATAAGGAACTCTCAATTGAATAGAATAAAAGAAGAAGAAAAAGAAATAATCCGATGGGAAAATGAGCAATAAAGCAATGGACATAAAAAGAAGTATTTTCAAAAAGGACAAATGGCCCACACCTGTTAGGATGATTATTATTACAAAAATAATAATTCCTTCCTCCTTTAAAGTGCCGGCTAAAAGTCTCTGCTGGAGGCTGCACTTCTCAGCCTGCGGAATGGGCAGCCTTTATAAGGAATAAAGTCTCCTTTCCAAGTGGATAGATTTGGTGATTTTTCCAGTTGACACCTTGAAAGCTTCTTTATTATGGGCCGAATTGTGTTCCCTCAAAATTTATATATTGAAGTCCTAAACCCCAGCATATCAGAATGTGACTGTATTTGGAGATGAGGTCCTTAAGAGATAATTAAGTTATAATAAGGTAATTAGGTTGGGGCCTAATCCAATATAATTAGTGCCTTTATAACAAGGGGAGATCAGGGAACAGACATAGACCTTCAGAGGGAAGACCATGTGAAGATGCAAGGGAGAAAAATGGACATCTAGAAGCCAAGGAGAAAGGCCTCAGAAAGAGCCACCCCTGCCAACGCTTTCATCTTGGATGTTTAACCTCCAGAACTATGATAAAATAAATCTATAGTTTAAGCCACTTAGTCTGAGGCACTTTGCTATGGCAGCCCCAGCAAATGAATATCCCTGCCCTTCTACTGTCTTCATCCACCAACACTGTCATATAAGCTGCTAGAACTCATGTTACAAGACTTTATGGAGAAAAAATAATGAGTGAGTTCAGATCTCAGTGCACTTTTCAGAGATTCATGACCTTTCTCCCTTCAAGTTCTTCACCTTTCTCCTCATCCCAGAGCCTCTGCCTGCTTCCTGATCAAGGAAGTCTCACCTCCTCTGTTCCCAAGTCAGATACATACAGGCCTGGGTTTGAGTTCTTGTTTTCAGATATTGGATATTTTTCCTTATCTAGTCACTTACTATTTTATTGTTAGTTTACTTCTGAACTGAAGGAAATATCAGTCTAAAGGGCTGCGAGATTAAATGAGAAATCTATGCAGAGTGCCCGACAGTGGCTGTCACAAATTGGGTGATCAAAAAATAATCTCTTCCCCTCTCTTCTGCACAATCTCCATCTCTTCCTTTCCAAAACTGCTGGAAGAGAAGGGGGATAAAGCACTGATCTGGCTCCCACGGGTCCCTCCAGATGTCATGGCTACCTTTTTTTTCTTGGTTTTCTGGGCAAGCCTGCCATCTAGGGTCATCTTCAGTTCCTTTCTCATCTATGCTCAGTGATGATCTTCTCATCAGATTTTACACTGAAAATATTGATTTTACACTGAAAATATTGATTTTATGTGTGTGATACAGGAACTCTGTCCTGCTGGATTATAAGAGGCTAAACTTTTAAGATTCCCTTGACTTCAATTTATGATATCAGTTGCAGCTGAGGTGCTGCAGCTGAAGTACTACACCAAGCATGCCCATTTCATAAAAACATGTTTCCTATACCTTCTCAGAGCCTCTTTCCTTCTTAGGCTTCATAGAAAGAGAGGTAAAATTCTCTGGCTGTGGGTGCAAAGCTATAGCATCACTTGCATACAGAATCATGGTTCTACCCCATCTTCTTTTAGTTGCACTTAACATAGACATCATTTACTTACTTACCTGTTTATAGTCAGACTCCCACAACTGGGTTGTAATCTCCAGAATTACAACCTGATGAAATCGTAACCTGATGGAAAAAATGAGCAAAAAAGCAATGGACATAAACGGAAGTATCTCCAAAAGAGACAAATCCCAAAGAGCAAGAATATTTTCTCCCATTCTGTTTCCTAGTGCCTAGCCTGTAGTAGACATTCCCTAAATCGTTGTTGAAAAAATGAGTGATTACATTTTTTCTCTTATCTCCCTGGATTTTCAACCCTAGTCACACACAACCCGCCACCCATAGGCCTTCCTCCAAATTGTAGCTCTCTCTGACTTTCACCAGTTTCTACAACTTGCCTTGCCATTCAAGCAGCCTAACCTATTTCCCACTACCCCAGCATAATTCCCTCCTATTTGTCATCTTTTTCTTTTTTAATTTTAATTTTGGCAAAATACATACATTCATAGTTGACATTCAATGAGACATTCATAGTTGACATTTAATGGGACAAACGTCATATATGAAAAATACATGTGGCCCCTGCCTCGCCCCTGCCTGCCCTTTCTTACTCTCCATTCTATCCCCAGTGGCAACGCTTTACCTATGGGTTTCCTGGCATTGACTTTCATATTTTCAGTAATACGTTTATGCCAGTTCCAGTGAGAGGACTGTTTGCCCCTAACCATAATAAAATCAGTACAGAAATTAAGTTTTAGAAATTTTCAGAGCAATTGACATTGTCGCATTATCCTAAATTGAGATCATTTTCTTAAAATTTATTTTTATTGTGTTACAAAAGTATCTGCCTCTGGTGGGATGGAAAATAAAACAAAACAAAAATGGGTTCTTCTCCACAGAAAGCCTGAGTGTCAGTGCTCTGGGCCACTGCACTGTGATGCTAGAGTCTGTCTTTCCGGTGCCCTGTGGGCCCCCTCGCTTTCCACTCCATGTTCATTCCCCAGCTCCTGCACACCAGACTGTTCTCATTTTACCTTGTTTTTATTTGATCAGGTCAGTGGGAGAGCATATGCCCTGGTAGTTTCCTGAGAAAAGGAACAGGAGGATCAGAGGTTCAATGTTTTATACATTGCTGGTCTGATATCTCAGCTTCATTCACAGGTGAGTAGCAATTTTAGCTTGAAAATTATTTTCACTAAGAATTTAATGATATGACTCAATCATCTACTAGCATCCAATATTCTACTAAGAAGTTGAATGTCTTTCTTATTTCCAAAGCTCATTTTGTGGTATTTATTTATTCTGTCTATAAACACTCTGAGTTTTCTTTATCCCCAGTGTTCTAAAATGTTATGAGTCAGTCATACCTTGTGCCTTTCAGTGTTGGTAATTTTCTCTAATTATTCCATTGGAAATGTTTTCTCCAATGTTCTGTATTCTCTTTATTCTGCTATAATACCTTTGGATCGAATATTGTTTAAATTTTTATTGATTTTCTTTCCTTCCGTTGGCCATTTGGTTCTCCTTGATGACTGTGCAGACTGGGGTGGGAACAAAATCAACCCTTACACAGAATTTCAACCAACTACCCTGTTTCCAGCCCTTGCTTCACTCCACCTTCCATGGTATATGTGGTTCCAGTTCCTAAGACTAAACAGATTTCAAGAGTTTAATTATTTGTTTTATAACAGTCTTCCTCTCTGCAAGACTTACATTTCCTTTTATTTTATTTTATTTTTTTTTGCACACTGCTAAGTCAGTTTCTCCTTCTTTACTTGCTTTACACATTATAGTTTGAAGTAACAAATATCTCCAGTTTTATTGAAGGTGGATATCCTGTTCTGTGTACTTACTGCACTGAGATAATTTTAAGACAAGAGGGTGCAAAATCTGTGCTTTTGTGTTACTTTAAAACCAGAAGTCTTTTTCTTCTATTTTATTTGAATTCTAATCAACATACTTTTCCTCCAAGGAGCTAGGAGCTTTCTTGAGTGGCCCATATCTTCTCAACGCTTCCATATTCTATATGCTACTTATCTCTCTTTCTGGAGTTATCTATTTATAATTTGATTTATTTTAAGCTCCTTGATAGTAGAAACAAACCAAAACAAATTAAACAATAAACAAAACAACACAAATGTATCTGCATACAGAGGACCTTATGTGCAGTTATCCAAAAGAGAAAGGCGTTAGGACAGTAAAGTGAAAGTGATTTTTAGGAAAAAAAATCTTTCTACTTATTTGTAGTAACCTGACTTCTTCCTATATATGTTATTTTTCCCAGTGGAAATACTTTCTTATTTGACAAATCTTGAGAAAATTTATATGCATAATCATTCCTTAGGAGAGTATAAAACAAATATAATAGAGCAAATAAAAAATAGGAAATTCACTTTTTTGGAAAAAAAGATGATAGGGAGTTTACACAGCTGAGATGGATGTATAATACAAATTGTCACCAGATGTTTTTAGTTGAATAAAGCTTGTCTTCTGCATCCCTATCCCCAGAGACCGGGCTGCAGTGTGTCCTGGGCTTTGGAATTATTGTAAGATTCTCAAGTGATTTGACTGTGCACACAGCTTTGGCAACCATTGTCTAAAAAGGTATGTAGAATTAGAGGAGAAAACGGGTGAGGAGAGAACCATAGTAAAACTGTTGGCTGAACAAGAGGAGCCTGCCAAGAAGAATATGAGGAAACTTTATGGTGGAAGAGATCTGGGGAATTATAGTTTCCTGGAAGGAGGAGAAGAGGGATGCAGAATGAAAGGGTAATCAAAAAAAGAAGATGAACAGGTGACCACTGAATTTGGCATACAGAAGGATTTGGATGGCCTCACAAGGGCAGTTCCAAGAAACTGCCCTTGATCACCGGCATTTAAGGAGGTATAATACTTTAAGTACTTCAGGCTACCAGGGAGCCTGTTAATAAAAGACTGACCTAATGATGAAATGTTTCTATCATAGTCTGAGTGATATTAGGTACCGAGATCTTAGAATGCTCAATGCCTGAGAGATGGACAGCTGGTAGCACAGTTTGAGGCAGAAATTCTTGGTCCATTTGTCCATTGCCCACAGGTGAAGACTTTACAAGTTCAAAAATTCACTTTAAGGAACATCTCTTGTTTTAAGTTTATTGCTGTTGCTATCAAAATTATTATTTTATATTTCCCCATGTTGAACTGACCACTGTTGCCTATGGATCACTATGTAGCCTATCTATACTTAACTAGATTTACTAACTTACAATTATCTCTCCCTTGCTAGACTGTAAGCCTATCAAGGGAAAGAATGATGTCTTATGATTCCTGTATTTTTAGACCAAGAACAAAATGATCACTTAACAAATCTTTGTTGTGCAAATGCTGGAGAAGTGTCCCAAAAAGTATCTTAAATTTATTTATGAAGAATATTCGTTCCTTCAAAAGGGAAAGTTGTAAATTAAAGTCTATGACTAACTTGACTCTATTGCTGGTTGGGGCCTTTAAGAATGCTGTTTTTTAATCATTATTTTCCAAAATTCCTCAAAGTAATTTACAGGAAAAGCCTTTTGACTTCTGAAGTGCATAATGACCACCGTGGTTTATGATTTTTCCATCTTTCCTCAAAGCGCCTAAATGGTCTGTTTCCCTTAGGCATAAAATCATCAGGTTCCTATTGGCTGGTAGCTGTGTCTCTATGACATGAACCTACAAGTTTAATAGTAATGGAGTCGGAACAAATACAATATTCATACATCTTAGAATACTCAGAGATAATGAATGAAAGACGGTGTATGTGGCTTAAGTTTTGGGTCACTTTTCCACTTTTGGCTCTACTTTCTGTGAGG
>NW_012101714.1:55375-130071 GCF_000951045.1 Mandrillus leucophaeus
GAGGGTGCAAAATCTGTGCTTTTGTGTTACTTTAAAACCAGAAGTCTTTTTCTTCTATTTTATTTGAATTCTAATCAACATACTTTTCCTCCAAGGAGCTAGGAGCTTTCTTGAGTGGCCCATATCTTCTCAACGCTTCCATATTCTATATGCTACTTATCTCTCTTTCTGGAGTTATCTATTTATAATTTGATTTATTTTAAGCTCCTTGATAGTAGAAACAAACCAAAACAAATTAAACAATAAACAAAACAACACAAATGTATCTGCATACAGAGGACCTTATGTGCAGTTATCCAAAAGAGAAAGGCGTTAGGACAGTAAAGTGAAAGTGATTTTTAGGAAAAAAAATCTTTCTACTTATTTGTAGTAACCTGACTTCTTCCTATATATGTTATTTTTCCCAGTGGAAATACTTTCTTATTTGACAAATCTTGAGAAAATTTATATGCATAATCATTCCTTAGGAGAGTATAAAACAAATATAATAGAGCAAATAAAAAATAGGAAATTCACTTTTTTGGAAAAAAAGATGATAGGGAGTTTACACAGCTGAGATGGATGTATAATACAAATTGTCACCAGATGTTTTTAGTTGAATAAAGCTTGTCTTCTGCATCCCTATCCCCAGAGACCGGGCTGCAGTGTGTCCTGGGCTTTGGAATTATTGTAAGATTCTCAAGTGATTTGACTGTGCACACAGCTTTGGCAACCATTGTCTAAAAAGGTATGTAGAATTAGAGGAGAAAACGGGTGAGGAGAGAACCATAGTAAAACTGTTGGCTGAACAAGAGGAGCCTGCCAAGAAGAATATGAGGAAACTTTATGGTGGAAGAGATCTGGGGAATTATAGTTTCCTGGAAGGAGGAGAAGAGGGATGCAGAATGAAAGGGTAATCAAAAAAAGAAGATGAACAGGTGACCACTGAATTTGGCATACAGAAGGATTTGGATGGCCTCACAAGGGCAGTTCCAAGAAACTGCCCTTGATCACCGGCATTTAAGGAGGTATAATACTTTAAGTACTTCAGGCTACCAGGGAGCCTGTTAATAAAAGACTGACCTAATGATGAAATGTTTCTATCATAGTCTGAGTGATATTAGGTACCGAGATCTTAGAATGCTCAATGCCTGAGAGATGGACAGCTGGTAGCACAGTTTGAGGCAGAAATTCTTGGTCCATTTGTCCATTGCCCACAGGTGAAGACTTTACAAGTTCAAAAATTCACTTTAAGGAACATCTCTTGTTTTAAGTTTATTGCTGTTGCTATCAAAATTATTATTTTATATTTCCCCATGTTGAACTGACCACTGTTGCCTATGGATCACTATGTAGCCTATCTATACTTAACTAGATTTACTAACTTACAATTATCTCTCCCTTGCTAGACTGTAAGCCTATCAAGGGAAAGAATGATGTCTTATGATTCCTGTATTTTTAGACCAAGAACAAAATGATCACTTAACAAATCTTTGTTGTGCAAATGCTGGAGAAGTGTCCCAAAAAGTATCTTAAATTTATTTATGAAGAATATTCGTTCCTTCAAAAGGGAAAGTTGTAAATTAAAGTCTATGACTAACTTGACTCTATTGCTGGTTGGGGCCTTTAAGAATGCTGTTTTTTAATCATTATTTTCCAAAATTCCTCAAAGTAATTTACAGGAAAAGCCTTTTGACTTCTGAAGTGCATAATGACCACCGTGGTTTATGATTTTTCCATCTTTCCTCAAAGCGCCTAAATGGTCTGTTTCCCTTAGGCATAAAATCATCAGGTTCCTATTGGCTGGTAGCTGTGTCTCTATGACATGAACCTACAAGTTTAATAGTAATGGAGTCGGAACAAATACAATATTCATACATCTTAGAATACTCAGAGATAATGAATGAAAGACGGTGTATGTGGCTTAAGTTTTGGGTCACTTTTCCACTTTTGGCTCTACTTTCTGTGAGGCATATGTTCAAAGAAAAACTCATGAAGTTATGTTCCTTATAATATTTGTTCTGCCCAAGAAACATTTTGCAAATATACTTTAGGAGACATATGACATATACCAAAACCAAATTCTGGCCCTCTTGCCAACAAAGCGTGGCCAATGCTTCTTCGCACAGATGCACAATGTTTATACAGAGCATACCTGAATTCTTGATCATCTACCCACAAAATACATTGCTTTTTCCACAAAGACCATAGTTTCCAAGGCAACAGAAAACTCATATAAAAATGAAAGCTCACACAAGTTGATCTCTATTTCTACATGCCAAAATCTAACCACCTTCTCCAGCCATAATAGTTATATTTCCCATCAGGAAGGCAAGGCTAAGAATGAAGTTCTAATAGTAGAGGCCACTTTTAAATGTGTCAGCATACATTGGTGCTATCACGAGGAAAATTTTATTTAACAGTTTTTAGAGAGGGGTTGATGGGGGTCATTTGGGTAGAGGGTTAAGTATAGAGAAGATACGTTATGGCTAATCCTGAAGGATATTAGTAATATTGAGGGAGAAAAGATCCATCTTTCCTCTACCACTGGAAATTTTTTCTTTGTAGGCAAGTTGTTGAAAATCTTCTCGTTTTTCATTCACTCTGAAACCCATTGCAATCTGCATTCTTTGCTTGGAACTGCCCTTGTGAAGCCATCCAACTCCTTCTGTATGCCAAATCCAGTGGTCACTTGTCCATCTTCTTGTTTTGATTACCCTTTCATCCAGCGTCTCCCTTCTCCACTTTCCAGGAAACTATACTTCCCCAGTTCTCTTCCACCATAATGTTTCCTCTTATTCTCCTTGGCAGGCTCCTCCTGTTCAGCCAACACTTTTACTATAGTTCTCTCCTTGCCCATTTTCTCTTCTAATTCTACATACCTTTTAAGACAATGGTTGCCAAAGCTGCTTGCACGGTAAAATCACTTGAGTATCTTACAATTCTAAAGCCCAGGATACAGTGCAGCTCAGCCTCTGGGAATGGGATGTAGACATCAGTTTAAAATTCTCCCAGATTTCAATGTGAAGACACATTTGTGAAACCACTGCCTTAGAGTGCTTCCTTTCCTCTTAATTAACTCCAGATTAGATGACACTGAATATGCTAGGCCTGTACCTTGCCAAAAAGTAATCATGTCTCTGATATATGCTCATTACTCCTTCTTGAAATTCCTCAGTTGTACCTCATTATTTCAGGATAAAATAAAAATATGTCACCAGGACATTAAGAACTCCCATGGTCTGGGCTCTTTTTACCTACTAAGCTTCATCTCACACCACTGCCCAGTCCTGCTCAGTTCCTCCACCGGGAACTGCCCCCTTCACCTGCTTAATTCCCTCTTGTTCTTCCAGACTCAGCTGGGACATTTCCCCAACACTTTCTGCTCTCACTTAAAGTGAGTTTTGTTGATCATAGCTCTTACCCCATGTGTATCTTTTTATTGGTTAATCTCGTGGTACATAAGAATTTATTTCAGGGTAGAGTATTTGCTTTTTTATTTCTCTACCCAGAAAGCAGACTGCTTTTGGCACACTTGCATGTTCAATGTTTGATGAATAAATGAATAAAAGAATATTATGTTTGAAAATTTTTGCTTTGAAGCAATGTTCAGAAAGGGCTTGATCAAATGTGTTTATTCCAGGAAAGAGGAAGATCACAGAGCCAAAGAGCTTTCCTGCAGCTGCCAGGGTGTTCTTCCCTTCCTCATGCTTCTTCCTTGGTCATCTGACAAGTGGAGCATCTGGAAACACAATCCAGGTGGTGACACCAACCTTTATGACATTTGAGGATCACTCTGTACACCATTTTCAGTAACCAGAAATTTAGCAAGGGCTCTCATACTATCAGGGATCTATCCCAACAGCTGGATATTATAAGAAACCACCTGCTAACAAAAGGATTGGACAAATTCTGGCTCAGGAGACGATAAGGGGGGAAATATTTGGCACAGAAAGTCCAAGTGCCCCATCACTTACAGAGAGATGTAAGGTGTTTTTAAAAATAACTGATTCTCAGTAAGATTAAAAGTTTGAATTGTTCATCCAACTGTGTAGTTCTATTAAGTTAATCTTGAAATCATTCTTTGAAAACCGACATGAAATATACAACTTAGAAAACATTGTGGATAAATATTTCCTCCTTTTGCAAATGATATTTTGGAAGCACAAAAGAAAAAACTTTAATACAAATATTCATAATAAAAATATGAATTTAATGAAACCAATGGCAAGACACAATAATTAGGAGAAATGGGGTAATGAGTATCTCTCCTATTTTTAGTTTGTAAGCCTTTTTTGCTTTTTATGTAACTGCCATTTCCTGCTATGTTTTAAGCTTTACAAAATAAAAACAAAAAATTGGGTATTAAAAAAGTTGAAAGTAAGTCACTTTTCCACAGTTATCTAGTAAAAACAAACACATAGAAACAAAGAATAGAGGAGAATAACGTGATTTCCTGAATGGTCAATTATTGTGTGATACAAACACCATGTTCCAGACTTGACTTTTGCACCGTTTTTCTCCAAGAAACGCCATAGCCATCTCTGAAAACATATGCTCCTCCAAGCCTTCAGTATCAGTTCATCAGCTGTCATACCAACTGCCAGTTATAGTCTGTGCTGTCTTTCCAATCCTTTCCCTGTCGTTAGTAGTAGAAAGTGACAAAATACATAACAATCTAAGTCTTAATAAATTAATTTTATGTGGTTATGCTCAAAGGCATCCAAAAAGACAGGGACTTATTGTTACAATACAGTCATCCATTGGAAGTGTTGTGTTCTAGTAACACGCACTGTGACTCAAGCTGGCTTCCTGGGCCTGTGACCTGGGCTGGCACCAGGGCCCTACCCTCAGAATGACCTTGTACTTGTTTCAGTGCTCAACTGCTGCCATCTTGAAATTCTTAATGTTTGAACAAGGCTCACACAGTTTTATTTTGCTATGGGTCCTGCAAATTGTGTAGCTGGTCCCGCTTGTGAATCCTTACTAAGCACTTTCTCTTGGGTGAAACATGTCTAAAATCAAAAACAATGTCAGTTAGCATTAATAGAAAAAAGACGTTGTGGATGGTAGCTTATTGCTGTAGAAGTGTCAGTGGACTGGAGAGAGGGACAGCCCATCTTCCTTCTCCCAAGTCATGGCATTCTCTATAGGCCATTATAGATGCAGAAGAGTCTCTGATATTTTTTTACATTAACTCACAATATCCTTTGTTGCCTGCTTTCTGCTTGCTGCTTTCTTGTCTGACAGAACCCCTACATAGGACTCCCAGGGATTAACCCTGCTTGCACAGGAATGATTACTCTTAGGGAAAGTCTTCTAACTCAAAAATGCAACAAACATCACTACAAACTTCAGTCAGGTGCCTCCATGCTTCAGGCTCATATATTAGAATATATGAAATAAATCATCCCTTTGCAGAGCCAGGTCAGTATTATGATAACGTGGTTCAGAGATTATAAGTAATTGCTGATGTTAAGACAGATAAACAAAGTTGACAGATGTGGTCAACAAATGTTTATTTAAGTTTGATTGTATCCTTCTAGAAAAGTATTTAAGCTAGTTCACTAGAGGATAATTAGATTTCTGGCACGGATTCATTAGCATACTATACTGAAAATTGCTTTTTCTCTGAATTTGTACCTATCTGGTAGCAATAGAGATGCAGTTGGAATACGGACCTTTAGATGGTATAGCAAAGAGATGTGAGCTTTTCTGTAGTTGAGATATTTACTGAATTTTCATTGATACTGAAACAGAAGGAGTTTAGATAATAGACATTGAACTGTTGTTTTGGCTAGAAAATAATTTTGGCTCAAATTGATGCAAGAATGGTAGGTAAGCTTTTGTAATTGTATATCCTATCATCTTTTCATTGTGTGAAAATGGTCTAGGTTTAAAAAAATATATGTAACTTTAAAACTGGATGTTTACAAAATCAGCTTTTCTTTTTGCTGTAAGTCCTATCAGACTGATGTTCCAAAGAGACACATGCTTGAGCTGTCTGTAGACCTCCTTCTCACCCATAAGAACTTGGAGAAAGTGGATACCATGAATCTTTCCTTCTCCACAACCAATGAAGAAGAAAATGAGAGCATAGTAATGATGACCAGTATTATTTAGTAACAAAATAAAGCAACCTTTAGCACTTTGATTTAAAACATTTATTTTACATAAAAATAACCGACAAATATTTGTTAACTATGACTGAGTGGGTGATGTAGATGCACACAGCTCTCAAGAAAGGGAAAGGGCAATGTCCTCAAATTGTGCCTAATGGTAAAGATCACCCAAGACACATGTGAAAAATGCACATTCTTATACCCTACCCAGGACTACTAAATCAAGATATTCTGCCAAGGGGTCTGACAGTCTGTATGATAAAGACCCACCGCAAGCACAGGGGAAACATGCTTTAGGCAGCGGTTCTCAGGGAAACCACTGGAGGTGATCAGAAACAGTCGGGGCCAGGTGTGGTGGCTCACCCCTGTGATCCGAGCACTTTGGGAGGCCAAGGCAGGAGGATCCCTTGAGGTCAGGAGTTTGAGACCAGCCTGGTCAATGTGGTGAAACCCCGTCTGTACCCAAAATACAAAAATTAGTCAGGTGTGGTGACATGTGCCTGTAATTCCAGCTATTCAGGAGGCTGAAGCAAGAGAATCTTTTGAACCTGGGAGGCAGCGGTTGCAGTGAGCCGAGATCATGCCACTGAACTCCAGCCTGAGCAATAGAGCGAGACTTCGTCTCAAAAAACAAACAAACAAAAAACAAAAACAAACAAACAAAAAACAACAACAAAAAAAGCAGAAACAGTTGGAGGGCTTATTAAACTGGGTCCCATGCCTGGTTTCTTATTGAGGCATTTGGAAAGCGGTATGAGAATTTGCATTTCTAGTAAGTTCCCAGGAGATACTAGAGATCCTGGAGCAGGAAACACACACTGAGAACCACTGGGTTTCAGAGCCTTATTGTGGTGTCTGCTGTTACAATTCACATGGCTCAGGTGGCTGCATGCCTAGGAAGCATATGATTCCTCTCTGGTCATGTTGCTGTTGATGAAAAAGCTAAAATCTGTAAAATATTTAAAGAAGTTTATTCTGAGCCAATATGAGTGACCATTATCAGGGTTTAGTCTCAAGAGGTCTTGAGAAAGTATGCCCAAAGTGCTCAGGTTACAGTTTGGTTTTATACATTTTAGGGAGGCAGGAGTTACAACCAAAGACATAAATCAATACTTGGAATGTGTACACTAGTTCAGTCTAAAGAGGTGGGATATCTTGAGGGGGCACTTACAGTTCATAGGCAGATTCAAGGATTTTCTGACTGGCAATTGGTTGAAAGGGTTAAGCTTTATCTAAAGATTTAAGAAGTCACTAGCTTGAGCTAAGATAAGGGGGTTGCATAAGCCAAGGCTTTCATTACATAGATGAAGTCTCATATGTAGTAGCTGTCAGAGAGCAAGTGATGCTACCAGAGTCAGGTTGAAATTTGGTATCTGATTGCCACAAAGAACCTTGTGTTTTGTCAGTCTTATGATCTCTATTTTAATGTTAATGATGGTTAGTTGAGCCTAAACCCCAACAGGGAGAGGGTATAAAGAGGCATGTCAAACTTCCCTTCCTATCATGGTTGGAACTCAGTGTTTCAGGATTCCCTTGGCCCAGAAGGGGTCTGTTCAGTTGGTTAAGGGGCTTAGGATTTTGTTTGGCTTATGCTGCTCTCTATCCCAAATCCTTTCAAAACCTTCCATAAATGGAGATTGTGATGCTTTTCATAGGGTAGATCCCAGCCTGGTACCTGAAGTCATGATGCCCCAGAGAGTAAAGATAACCCCAAGGAAAGGGCCAGCTCTCATCTAAACCCCACAACATATCAGAAATAATGAATATTTTAAGGACAAAGGTGAATCGATTGTCATACTTTGGTGAAGACAGAATAAAAGAAGGGCAGCAACAGTCCCAAAGGATGTGGATGGCCTCATAAGTTCTTAAATCAGAATATAGAGAAGCTTAGGTTGCAGGCAGCATCAGGCACTTACTTTTTTTTTCAGGATTGGGCTGAGAGGAATATGAGGAATATACTTTTTGGTCCAGATAACTTTTTTTTTTTTTTCCACAGAGGACATAGAAAGATATAAAATGAACATTCCTCTTTGGATATATCTCCTAAAGGAAAGGTGGCAAATGTCATGCAGGTAAACCTTGTGTGTCTCTGTGTGTGGTTCTGTGTGCATGTGGTTTCTGTGTGTGGGGTTGGGGGCAGGCAGGAAGTGCAGTGTGTGCTTTCCCATGTGTGAGGATGGCAAGGTGATGCCAACCTTACTGGCCAAGCCAGACCCTAGCAGCCTTTGGCTACAACTTTCTTCTAAGCCTTCCTCTTTCTTCTCAGCCTTCTCTTTCATCCATGATTAAGTTTGCCTATATATGCCTTTTTCTGATTTAGGTTACTTTTATCTGAGTATTTGTCTATTGTTACCACTAACCACAGGTGTGGGAACCTCACCCTCTCTCTCAGTTGTTACTGTGCACCTTTTCCTTGCTAAACCCAAGTCTTTATTTTTAAATAATGGCTAGAGTGGTGTTAAAACAAAAATCAAAAGACAGGTGGTATGTTTCATAATCTTAAATATTCTTTATAGATTAACTTTTAGATTACAAAGTTTCTAATCTACCTACCAAAGATTTGACTTCAATAGCTACAAATGTGTTTCCAAAGAGAAGGTATAAAAAGCCAAAAGGCAGTCAAGCAAATACTTTGCTTAGGCATCATTTTTGTCCCATGATAATTCTGGAAGCTAAATAGATGTTTATTGTACAAATATAGAAAGACCTGCATAACTCCCTTGCAGCTCTCTGACTTCTTAGTAAAGAGACAATTCGGAAGAGAAGGCAATAGCAAGCATAAAGTTAATCTTAAAAAAGCAGAGAAAGGCAGGGGGAAAACTTCATCTACAGTTATTTGCTAGCAATGAATTGAATTCTCTTAGATTTTCTACATCTGAGAATGTTTTTATTTCTCTGTCATTCCTGAGGGATATTTTCACCAGATATAGTACTTGCAGCTGACAGTTCTTTTCTTCAGTATTTGAAAACTGCTGTGCCACTTCCTTTTGGCCTCCGTGGTTTCTGATGAGAAATTCACTGCCATTTGAATTGGTGTCCTATGAATAATGTGTTGTTTCTCCCTGGTGGATTTCAAAATTTTTAATTTGTCATTAGCTTACAGAAGTTTAATTATGATGTTTCTTAGCGTGGATTTCTTTGGATTTATCCTATTTGGAATTTTCTGTTTCTTGAATGTGTAGATTTAATATCTTTCACCCAATTTGGGAAGTTTGTATCGATTCTTCGGTAAACATTTTTTTTCAGTCTTGATCTCTTTCTCCTCTTTCTGTGGGACTCTGAAAATACCAATGTTAACTCTTTTATTATTGTACCACTGGTCCCCGAGACTATTTATTTTTGTTGCCTGTGTTCTCTGTTGTGTAGATTGGGTAAAGTCTATTGATCAGTATTCAAATTTACTAATTCTATTCTCTGTTATATTCACTCTACTAATGAGTTCATCTAGAAAGTTTGTTGAAAACGTTTGATTATTAAATTTTTTCAGTTCTATAATTTCCATTTGGTTCTTCTTTGTAATTCCAGTATTTTAGCAGAGGTTTGCTATTTTTATTCATTTCAAAAGAGTGTGTAACTGTTTTTCGAAGCATTTTTATGACAACTGCTTTAAACACCTTGCCACCTAATTCCAACATCTGATTCATCTCAGCTTTAGTGTCTGCTGATTGCCTTTTCTCATTCAGGCTGTGATTTTCCTGGTTGTTGGTATGATGTAATTTCCCATTGTATCCTAGGCATTCTGGATATTATTTTATGATAATCTGGATTCTACTTAATCTTTTTCAGCAAGCAGTTGAATTAAATCCCAAAGGCAGAGTAGGAGTACATGTTCAGTTTCCTGCTGGGCCCTGCTGACACCACACTAGCAAAAGTGGGGCTCACACATTGCCTAATTGCAACAAGTGGAGTAAGAGTCTAGTTTTTCCCCCCTTGCCCCACTGACACCAGTGGAAGGGAGTGGAGAAAGTGTCAGAGTGCCAGCTAGCCCTGCCCCCCACAACCTCCTTCTACTGCAATGCCAGGTTGGGGTGAGGCCCAGCTCCCTACAGGCCCTGCTGGACACAAGTTGGGCAGTTTGGAAAGGTAGTGCTGACCAGCTCTCACTTAAGCCACATGTTTTAGTCTTCTTGAGTCTCAGCTTGCTGGTGGACCCCACTGACACTAACTTGGTGGGAAAATCAGAACATGATTGGCTTTTGCCAGGGGAGGGATAAAAGAGCTGCTGGTCTCCTACAGAGATACTTCCCCAGTTGGGAAATCAGATTGCTGTCATCTATTATCACCACGTGGGAATGGAAGATCAGCTCCCATGTAAGCCTAATGGATACCATCAAGTGAGGGAACTGGAATGTACCACCCCTTCCATGGAATTGAAGATGTGTGTGGAAGATCAGCTTCCTACTAGGCACTCCTAAGAAGAGGGGTGTGTTTCCATTGGTGTTTGGCTGGAGTAGGGTGAGTATATTAGTCTGCTTGGGCTGCCACAATAAAATACCACAGATCTCATGAACTCAACAGCAGAAATTAATTTTCTCACTGTTCTGGGTGCTGGAGAGTTCAAGACCAATGTTCAGGCAGGGTATGGTGTAAACGACTACCTTTTCACTGTATCTTCACATGAACTGTCTTCTGTGCACATACAGAGAGAGAGGCCATGTACAACAACAAAAAGGTGTCTGTCTGCAAACAAAGAAGAGAGTACTCACCAGAAACCAAATTCTATTTGAACCTTGATTTTTGACTATCCAGCTTCCAGAACAGTGAGATAATTAATTTCTGTTGTTTAAGCTATGCAGTCTGTAGCATTTTCTTATAGTAACCTAAGCATAGTAGTATAGATTTTGGTTCTGTGAAGTTGGGTGCTGCTGTACCAAATACCTAAAAATGTGGAAGCATCTTTGGAACTGGGTAATGGATAAAGGCTGGAAGAGTTTTGAGGTACATGCTTAAAAAAGCCTAGATTGTCATGAAGGGTAGTTGGTGGAAATATGGAAATTGAAGTAAACTCTGGCAAGGGCTTAGAAAGAAAAGAAGAAAGCTAAAGAGACAGCGTCTACCTTAGATAATATGTAAATAATAATGAACACACTGTTGGTAGAAACATGTACGTTAGAGCAATTCTGGAGATGCTTCAGATGGAAATGAGAAACAGGTTATAGGAAACTGAAGGAAATGGAATTCTTATTGTAAAATGGCAAAGGACTTGGCTGAATTGTGTTATAGTATTTTGTAGAAGGTAAAATTTGCAAGTAACGACACTGAATATTTAGCAGAGGAAATCCCTAAACAAAGTATTGAAGGTGTGGTTTGGGTCCTTTTGACTGCTCATAGTGAAATGCCAAAGGGGAGAAGTGAATTGAAAAAGGCTTTGTTAAGCAAAAAGGAACCATAATTTAAAGATCTGTAAAATTCTCAGTCTGCCCATATTGTAAAAATGAGAAAGTGTTCTGAAGAGATTACACCAAGGGTGTGGTTAGACTATTACCTGATAAAGAGATTATGAAATTAGACAAGCAGAAACATTGCCAGTTTGAACTAAAGACGATGGGCATGGGAGGCTAATGGGAACTAAAGGGGATAAATGAGAAACCTACCAAATATCTTGGATTTTACAGAATGGGACGAAGACAGCTATTTGGCCATGAATATGCACTGTTTTTCAAAGAAAAGGAAGAAAGGCCATGAAGGCAATTCCGAAATCACAGGAAATGCCACTCCCACCATAGGCCCAGAGTACCCAGGCCTGGGGAGCAAGGCACTTCTGTCTTGGTTTCAAAGGGTGAAATCACCACCTTGGTTTCAACAGGCAGGCTGCTGTCACCCAGAGTTGCCTGGGCTGGGCCTTCCCAATGCATATGGCCAAAGATTGCTGGTTGTTAGGTTTTCTTGGAGCTTTTTGCTTTTTATTGTGCTTTTCTGTGTGTACTGCTAGTAGTTCTGGATTGGCAATTCTGTAACACCCTCTTGGAGATATATGGGAGGTGATAAGGAGGACAGGAGATTCAATACCAGGTTATTATTTGTGTCCCAATGACCCTAAGCAGCCTGCTTTCTTTTTTTCTATCTTCAAAAGCCTTGTTGTTATGTTATCTAGGTTTTCTCGTTGTATGAGGGAGCACAGGGGAGGAAGAGGGCTACTGCATCCTGGCAGAACGGGAAGTTTCCATAGTCTTTGGATGGTAAAAAGAAAATGCACTAAGGTTGTAGGAAGGTGATGACACATGGAGAGAAATTTCCAGCAAGCATGTGTATTTTTTTTTGAGGGTATCTTCCATTTCTCTAACTGGCTTATTTGCTGGTACTTCACAGTGTTTCTCTTTGATTATCACTCCTTTCTTTAGTCATTTCTGTTGCTGAAAGAATTTTTGTCTAAAATTCAAAACATCGATGTCTTCAACTTATTTTATCTGAACTAGCTAAAAAGTGGAACAGAAAATATTTTTGGAGGAGCAACTAAGACACTATTTTTTAATCCATTGCTCTTCAACAATGTTTTCATCAAACTAATAATCATGGGGGAAGATAGAAAATTGTATATCTGTGAAAATAATATTTTTGGACATTCCATGCCTGAATAAATGAAAGATGGTAAAAATATAGGTATAATTTTATTTAAGTTCAAAATGTTATCTTGACAGTTAAACAGAATTTCATCATTCAGATGATAGTCACAGAGCCAAGTTAAATTTAGGGTATGCCTCAGTGGATTCCAGAAGTTTCTCTTTATGCCAACTGGGAATGTTGGCTGCTTTAGAGTTTCATGGAAATCGGGTCTCAAAAGAATTCTGGCTGGGAGGGACATTTGAAATTTCATTCTCTACTCATTGGAAGCTGATAGATAAGACCCTGGTGCTAACAAAATAGAAACATTATTTTCATAATATTGATAATGATTTCCTTTTTTACTTTAGGAGTGACCTATCTCATTTTGAAATTAGACCCTTACATTGTTTGGCTTTCAGATTTTAAAACTCTTGAAGAACATCAAATTTTATCTGGAAGAGAGAATTCTTTAGGCTTCTGTGATAGAGATAGGTCTGTTTTAGCACATCATGAGATAAAATAGACTACTGTAAGCAACACATATTAGCTTTTCTTAGGACAAAAACATGCGATTTGATGTTTGTTTTCTTGTGACACTGTAATGCAAAAGCTTAAAGGCTATTGAAGTTGAAGGTCTCACATGCTGTGTGTAATGGCTATTCACAGTTGGGTCAATTTAATTGTCATTAGTGGTGTTTTGTGACAATTAGTCTATAAATCAGTAAATTTATAAGAAAATTGGTTTTAAAATGTGATTGACCAGTAAAGTAATTGGTGGCTTTCTGTAAAATGATTAAGGCAAAAGGGGACATTGGCCAAAAGGTCTTTCTCGAGTCCTCCCTTTATTCCTCAAATCATCATCATCCTCAGGTGTCTCTCAGCCTCATCTCACACAGAGAGGCTGAAAACCCACATGCATGTTATGGGAACATTTTCTTATTTTTTCAGGGGTTGAGGAAGATGATACATTATTATAATCCCATTTCTAATAAAATCACTAGTTTTGTTACTCAAATACAAAAAAACAGCAAATCAACACTAGTCAAAAGTGATGATGCTGCATTTTCTTATTCAAAACCCAAAGCTCTAGTACCATAGAATATAAAAAGGAAAGCATTAGTACAGTAGCTAAGAGCAGGGGCCTAGCTAATCAATTGTCTAGATTTGAATCCCAAGCCTCCGAGTCCTGTGTGACCTCAGGCAACGTACTGACCCTTAAGAAGCTTCAGTTTTCTTACCTGTAAAATGGGGAAGTTCCTACTTGAGAGGAAGTGGTTCCCACTCCTGGCTTTCCTTGCAAATCATCACTTTAAAGAATACAAATGCCTGGGATCTCCTTCCGAAGGTTGGGACTTTCTTATTTTGGGATGCAGTCCAGAAACCAGTGGGTTTCACTCTCCCCATCCGCAGGGAAATGTAACATGCAGCTAAACTTGAGAACCAGTGCCTGAACCAACTACTCAAGGAGCAGTCAAGAAGCAGCATCGCCATCACCTGGGAACGTTTTAGAAAAGTCGACTCTCAGGCTCCACGCCGGAACTACTGAATCGGAACCTGCATTTTAGTCAAATCCCAAGGAAATTTTCATGCATATGAAAACTTAAGAAACACTGGTCTAAAGATCATTGTGAGGATTAAATGAGAGAATCCATCTAAGCTGCTTAGAACAGTGCTTGGAACATAGAAAGCTATGAATTAAAATTAGCAGTTTCATGTTTGGTATCTCCTCTACTATTTCACTGATAATTTAAAAAAAATCTCTTTTCAAACTGTTTTCCCCACTACCAATAAATCCTTTTGGATAAGTGCTGTAATTGGTTCACTTTTCTAACCCTGGTGCCTAAGGTAGAGTCTGACATATGATATAGGTAGATAGTAAATATCTATTGAAAAGATAAAGGTCACAAGATGTTAGGGACTTTGCACTGGGGCTTAGGAATTCTTTTTTGGCACTGGTTCTGTCACTCATTTGTTGTGGGACCTGATCCAAGGCATTCCAGCTTAGAACTTCAGTTTTCTCATCTGTACCTTATAAGAGTGGGCACATAGTTTCTAAATCTCCCTCCACATTTAACTCTAGATAATTTTATTACATGTATATGCATGGCTGTATTTTTTTTTTTTTTTTTTTTTTTTTTTTTTTTTTTTGAGATGGAGTCTTGCTCTGTCGCCCAGGCTGGAGTGCAGTGGGGCGATCTCGGCTCACTGCAAGCTCCGCCTCCTGGGTTCACGCCATTCTCCTGCCTCAGCCTCCCGAGTAGCTGGGACTACAGGTGCCCGCCACCATGCCTGGCAAATTTTTTTTGTATTTTAGTACAGACGGGGTTTCACCGTGTTAGCCAGGATGGTCTTGATTTCCTGACCTCGTGATCCGCCAGTCTTGGCCTCCCAAAGTGCTGGGATTACAGGCGTGAGCCACCACGCCCGGCCATGGCTGTACTCTTTTGTGCATAGGTCTTTTGTTTGTTTTGTTATTGCTTATGAAACAAGCATTTTTCTGACATTCTTAATTGAGTGGGAGGATATGAGGAAGGCACACCCTGGCTGTTGCTTTGCAAATTAAATGCACCTAATAAATTTAGTGTAGCTTTCAGCCATCACCACATAGAATCTTTTGGAAACTTAAAAATACTGATCCCTAGGCTGACGTTAAAAACATGTCTGAATTAACTGATCATACTGAGTCAGGTATTTTTTCGGAGCATCCTAGTTGATTCTAAAGTGAAGCCAGAGGTTAGAACCTTGCTAGAGGTGATGCCTAATCCCACATAGTTTTAAAACAATTTGCCTGGGCAAAGTGGCTAAACCCCATCTCTACTAAAAGTACAAAAAATAGGCAGGCATGTTGGCAGGCACCTGTAATCCCAGCTACTCAGGAGGCTGAGGCAGGAGAATAGCTTGAATCTGGAAGGCGGAGGTTGCAGTGAGCTGAGATGGTGCCACTGCACTCCAGCCTGAGCAACAAAAGCAAGACTCCGTCTCAAAAACAAGCAAACAAAAACACAATTTCGTTACCTTTTTATATTCATTTGAATAGAGCCAAGTGCTGAGATGGGATACCTGGAGATGGGAGAACATTTTGCTCTTCAGTTCTGTCATCAGGGCTCTTTCTTTTCACTCTATCTGCCAATTATGATGTCTCCCTTCTCATGAGCGAAGTATGCCAACCTGGGAGAATCCTCATGCTATGTTACTAATCAAGCTTACAAGTCTCGTAAATTGGGGTATTAAATACGTATATGTGTGAACATACATTCACATGCATGTGTTTTATGTGTACACATGTGTTTGAAATTAAAGCTCGGCTTTTGTTTTGAACAAAAGGCATCTATGTCTGTAACAACCTATTCTAATTTTATTTCATAGGTGTTTTGTGTTTATTCATAGCTACAGTAAACCTGGTTTACTTGTTTCCAGTATTATATACTATTATTTATTTATTATTATTATTATTATTATTATTGAGACAGAGTCTTGCTGTGACGCCCAGGCTGAAGTGCAATGGCCGTGATCTTGGCTCATTGCAAATTCTGCCTCCCAGGTTCAAGCGATTCTCCTGCCTCAGCCTCCCAAGTAGCTGGGATTACAGGCGCACGCCACCATGCCCAGCTAATTTTTTGTATTTTAGTAGAGATGGGGTTCCATCGTGTTGCCCAGGTTGGTCTCGAACTCCTGAGCTCAGGCAATCCACCCATCTCAGCCTCCCAAAGTACTAGGATTACAGGCGTGAGCCACTGCACCCAGCCCTATATACTATTATTTTTTAAAAGATAAGTTAAATAGTTCTGTGTCCTAACATTAGTCCATGAAAATAGCATCCTTATTTTATTCCATTTTGGGAATGCTGCATTTAAACTTACTATGCTGAACAATGTACTGACTCAAACACAATGGTGTAGAGGTGGTATTTGAGATACTCAACTGAATGAATATTTAGAGTGCTTTGTTTTTCCTTTCTTTCTCACTTTCTAAAAAAATAAATGTGAAATACAGTTGACTTCTAAGTAGGAATGTGTGTTTATCCTAAAGGATCTTTGGGCATTTACATTAAGCTGCAGCATCCCAAAACATGAAGCTTAAAATATGCCTTTTTTTCTAACAGAACACAAATCATATATTGAAATTTTGCCTAATAGTTTGCAACCTCAAGAGTATGGGATGCATTTCTAGAAAATTATTTGCCATATAGTTTGTTCCATGCAGGAAAGTAGAGGGGACTTGAAGTCACAGCCATTTTTCACTGCCACATGTGATTATATTACATGATTTACATTTTCTATTTTTGTTGGAAATAAAATACTTCCCTATTAGGACTGGAGGTAGATGGATTTAAGTATCCCAGTTTCCTGGCAAGGGCCAGGATAGTGGGAGTGTTTGACTTAGGCAAAATGGATCTAGCAATATGTTTGTGTGAAAAGAGGCATAGCACAGGACACCTGGCCTGGATCAATGCCAGGAAGCACCTAAGCTAATCATCCAGAGTACAAGAGGTGGTCATGAATGAGGAGGAATCAACCTGGGGGCTTCAGGATATAACAGACTGGCCATTCATGGGAGGCTAGGCCTGGAGTCGTGGCAGACAGACCTCAGGGCAGGCGAAGTGCTCTCACACTGGGTAGCAAGCGAGACAGGAGGTGAGGACCAAGTGGACTGTTTTGGGGCAGACAAAGAATCTCGAAGGTCATCAAAAGATTTCTCAGTCACCAGCAGGACCCTTCTGACAGAGGCGGTGGCTGAAGCCATACATGGCCTCTCTGCGAAGCTAACATTTCCAAACCCACGAGAGACTTTTCCAAGAATTATAGTCATCCATTCAGAGCAGCAGGAGCTTCAGAAGATCCGGGTCTTCAGGTGTGAGAAAGACAGGACACTGAGGAGCAGTTGCATGAAAGGAGAAAGGTGGGAGGAGATCCACGTGTATACATTTCAGCTTTGTTCTCTGACCTCATCTCCCATTAGAAAGTTGAGTCCTGGGGGGAGCGGGGAGGGATTGCATTGGGAGTTATACCTGATGTAAATGACGAGTTGATTTACATCATGTTGGTGCAGCACACCAACATGGCACAAGTATACATATGTAACAAACCTGCGCATTATGCACTTGTACCCTAGAACTTGAAGTATAATAATAATAATAATAATAATAATAAAAAGAAAGTTGAGTCCTTTGCAATCTAAGGGTAGATTGTGATTACATAAAGTGAATAAATATATCTTTTTTGGCTGATTTTCATTTTTCTGTTTAAACATTAATGTCAGAAAAGAGTCCCAGAATGCTAATCCTCTTTCCTCTTCCAAAGTGTTCATTTTTAGAGATTCCTAGTAATTATTTTTTTCTTCATGTCTTCTCAAATCATTGGTCTGATAACACTTTCTTACAGTTTTCTGGAGGAGGGTGGACTTCAAACTGTGGTCTCATGTTTTCCAGATTCAATGTTTTGTGAGATTTTTTCCCATAATCTTTCAAAAACTACAAATTACTTTTCCACAAAGTCATTTGTTTATGTTTTAAATTTGTTAGATGTGTTTGCTTAGGTCTTGGTGATTCGATAAAGGTAGTGACTTTTTATTATACCCTTTTCTATTTTGAATTTCTTAATCATGTCTGTTTCCAATTTTATTACTGAGAAAATGAAACCAAAATACAATTTAAGTATAAGGCATTATTGGCATTCATTGGAAATAAACACTTTTCGAACATCCAGTTAAATATGAAAGAAATATTTTACAAATTTCTAGTTTTCTTTAGAATCACATTTATTTACAAGCAATTCTGATACTAGTTGGAATTTTCTGAGCAATTTTCTGATTATTCAGAAAACTAGATTAGTTTCCTCAGAAACCTGTCAATCTCATAGCATATGGGAATACAAAATCTTTCCTTTATATTTCTCCAAATAATAAAAGTTTATTTTTTATGGCCTTCCTGGCCTCCTGAGCTGTTTGTTCTGCGTATGCTGTCTTCGGGCTGCACTACTTGGATCTAAATATGAAACTCAGAGTTTGACTGAAAGAATTCATTTACATAAGCCATTGGTGAGCAGTGTAGGCTGCCCTGAAGATTTCATGTGGGAATTAAGCAGTGCCTTATGCCAAATAATAGAAATGAAGCTCACTAACATTGTGAGTATTCATATAAAAACATAATATGCCTCACTGGCCACTCAATTCATCTCAGCCACCTCTTTGTCTCTTATCTTACCCCTTTCTCTTCTCTCCATCTTCATACTCAAGAGAAAAACCAAAAAATGCCTTGCTTTGTCTCATGAAAAGAAATTCTCCCCTCCTCTGAAGTCTTGGCCTTTGAACCGAATGGACCTACCTCTCCCATCCTACACCAGAGACACACCAAGACCTTCTTCTAGGTCCACACACGAATCTTTTCCTCAGAGGGAGCCTGGGGAATAAAATGTCGTCACTCATTTCCCCTTTGCTACAGATGTCTCAGTAGAGGAGACATTTTGTACTGGTAGAAATATCTAGTGAAACAGATACAAAAATCTGTATAAAAAGTAGATGATTAATGCCACAGATGTGAGGAATATTCCATTTAGAATTCTTCCTTCAGTTTATCTAAAAATATAAATTTCTGGCTTGTCATAACACATTTTTAGACGTTTTAACTTCTTTTTCTTCTCATTAGTTCATGAGCACCGATAAGGCCTTCTTTTCTTGGCCAGTTTTGTTTTTCACAAAGAAATCGGTTTTTTAAAAAATGTCATCAAGTAACTGTGTTCGATATAAGGAGTAGAGAACCCCACAGTTGCACTGAGTCGTCACTCTATAAATATTTACTGAATGAGTGAAAGGCTAAATGTGCTCACTAACAAAACCATTCACTCCTGCACATCAGCTTCAGAGCAGACAGAATGTTAAAAATGCCAAGTGGCCCTGTATAACTTCGTGGGGTGCAATACCGGAAACAGACTCCCCTGTGAGCGGCCCTTGGTATTCCGGAGGGAATGAGGCTTTTCTACTATGGTTTTATTCCATCTCTTTCCAAGTTGATGGGCCTAGATTTTCCTGATACATTTTGTTCCAAATAGAAACGTAGGGGCAGAAGTGTTGAGAATACTTTTTCTCCTTATCTTTTTTAATGACCTCACCCTGTCTGAGACTACTATTTGGATCGACATTTTAGTATTTATTTTTAACTTAGGCGTCTCCAGAGAAATGGAACCTATAGAAATATACACACACACACATACATACACACATATACATATACATATACGTATACATATATGGAAAGAGAGAGAGATTTATGAGGTATTGATTCCCACAACTATAGAGGTAGAGAAGTCTCATAGTCTGCTGTCTGCAAGCTGCAAACACAGGGAAGCTGGTGGTGTATTGCAAAGGCCTGAGAGCTGAAGGGCTGATTGTAAATTAAAGTAGTAAATTCCTGAGTCTTCAGGCCTGAGAACCAGGAGTTTCATGGGAAGAGAAGACCAATGCCCTAGCTCAAGCTGTCGGACAGAGGACAAATCCGACCCTAGTCTGCTTTTTTGTTCTATTTGGACCCTCAATTTATTGGAGAATGCCTACGCACACCAGGCAGAGCCATCTGCTTCCCTCAGTTCACCAATTCACACGCTAATCCCATCCAGAGGCAATCTTACAGACACACCCAGAGATAATGTTTAACCACCTATCTGGGTATCCTGTGACCCTGTCAAGTTGTCATAAAATTAACCAGTCAAACTTAGCTTTACAGTGCTCATAGCATATTTTGTCCACATCCTTCTTAATTGTGGGCAGATCTCAGAGCTCCCAGGAGAGTTGCATTGGACTTCTTAAATGGTTTTCTAAATGTATTCTTCATTTAAAGCAAAACGCAAAATGTATATGTCATGCGCGTCCGTGTGAAGAGACCACCAAACAGGCTTTGTGTGAGCAATAAAGCTTTTTAATCACCTGGGTGCAGGCGGGCTGAGTCTGAAAAAGAGAGTCAGCGAAGGGAGATAAGGGTGGGGCCGTTTTCTAGGATTTGGGTAGGTAAAGGAAAATTACAGTCAAAAGGGGGTTGTTCTCTGGCGGGCAGGTGTGGGGGTTACAAGGTGCTCAGTGGGGGAGCTTTTTGAGCCAGGAAAAGGAATTTCACAAGGTAATGTCATCGCTTAAGGCAAAGACCGGCCATTTTCACTTCTTTTGTGGTGGAATGTCATCAGTTAAGGCGGGGCAGGGCCTTTTTCACTTCTTTTGTGATTCTTCAGTTACTTCAGGCCATCTGGGCATATATTATACGTGCAAGTCACAGGGGATGCGATGGCTTGGTTTGGGCTCAGAGGCCTGACAGTATATATTGAATAAAATTTTTTGTTGATCAGCATCTTTCAAGTATCAATTTCATTACTAACATTTTTCAAATGCTTCTGTCTCATTACTAAGGCTTACATGTAGACAGTCATAGTGAGCAACTATTTGGTCTCTCAGGCCAAATGTCCTGATTTTCTACAAGACATCTGATTTCCTCTTTCATTCCATTCCACAAAGAAAGAAAAAAACTGGCTGAGCATGGTGGCTCATGCCTGTAATCCCAGAGCTTTGGGAGGCCAAGGTGGGAGGATCACTTGATGTCAGTAATCCAAGACCAGCTTGAGCAATATAGCAACACCTTATCTCCACAAAAACACAAAAATTAGCAAGGCATAGTGGTATGTGCCTGTGATCCCAGCTACTCAGGAGGCTAAGGTGGGAGGATTGCTTGAATCCAGGGTTCTAGGCTGCAGCAAAGTATGTTCAAGCCAACAGCACTCTAACCTAGGTGACTAAGCAAGACCCATCTCTGAAAACGCATTGAAAAAAAATGAAAAAGATGCCTCTGGTCTTAGAAGTATGACAATGATTAAAAGCCTTAAAACCTGTTTTATCTGTAAAAGATTAACAGTTTTCAAAAGGAAATTACACATGTTTATGTTTTGTTTCTCAATCAATAAAGGCCAAAATGAGCAAAGAAAGTGGCAGCCTTTTATTTGCAAATATGCATACACTCTGGGAGGAGGTTCTCTGGTCCTCAGGTGGGGGGGAGGGTGGCGCAGGGAAGTCGCGGCGCTCTCGGGTGATGTTCTCCGGTCCACAAATGTGGGGGGCCGAACGCCCGCTCCTGCTGGCGGCGGACATTTATGCCTGGGAGCTGGAGGGGGAGGAGTTTGGGGCATGTGTGTAGGAGTGGCTGCTTGAATTTCGGTGTCCCCGGCTTGACGTCATTCTGCGCAGGCTCAGTTGATTTGGTTCTTTTCTTGGGCACGGGAATTTTTCCCGGGCACGGGAAAACCTGTGATGAAGAACCCGGAAACAACAGGAACTGCTCCATCTTGTTCACCTTCCTCCATCTTGTCCCTTTTCCCTCACCCAAACAGTTTATACTCTTGTAAGTATTTTCTCCATACATGTTTTCATCTCTTCTCTGACTTTCATCTCTGGCCAAGCTGGGGTAACAGAGGCTGGACTTACCCTTCCTCCTGAAACCACAAAATAACCAGGCAAAGTGTATGTGAAACAATACATTTTTAAGGTACTCTGCATCAGGTAATAACGACACTGATTCCTGAGAGATGGGAAGCCAGTGAGGTGAGCCCTACAGTTGCCTTGGCTTACTGCCTTAGGAAGTTTCCCAGGTCACTGCTCAGGAAGGAGGAACCCAGACAGATGCGACAGAGTTCAGGGGGTGGAGCTGACAGTCAGGAGGTTCAAGAATACTGGAATTCCCAGGCTAATCTTGTTTAAAAGCAATCATGTAGATGATTCTGGAAATTTTTTGTTTACTTTGCTATTTTCTAGCATAAATTCTTCTTTAGGAGTTATGGATTGAGACTGTGGCAATACTTTGTATTGTGAGACATTAGAGAGGCATTTTGTTTGTTTTCTATGAATTCGTATACTTATTTGTAATCCTGAATGATGTTTTCCTTTACATATTTCCTTTAATGCATATCCCAACTCTACAATTATTTATGTCCAATGTTACAATATTGAATATTCCCAGCAGAGTTGACTAGTTTGTGAAATCTAGTTGAAATATTATAGAATTAGAACAATGCTGCTTTGATAATTATTATAATCACAAATGTACCAGTAATGGGATGTTAAATAATGTCAGAAAAATTAATAAGTTGCATAGAGTTCATTTCAATGAATAGACAAACCTCCCTATAATTTAAAGTTTATGACAGGGTCTTGGTACAATTTTAATGTGAGCTACTTAGATATAAATATCATCTAAATGTTGCCCTTTGTGACTTAAGCACAATTCCAGGGTATAATCATGTCCTCAAAGTGTTCATAAGTTACCTCAAAGGTCACTTACAATAAACTGAACAAAACTGAGAAATATGTACAGTCATCCATGTTTTCATTCATTCACATGTAAAGTGGATTTAATTTGGCACCTGGAGAAATGTATGGTTGATTATTTTCCTTAGCTTTGCACGTGACTGGAAGGTGGCCTGTGACACTCCGAGAAGGCCCACTGTGGCTTCAGCTTAGATTGTCCCTCACTCTCAAGGGCAGCCCTATGATCTCTGCTGGAGAGTGAGGGAATTACAGAAATCAAAGTGGCCCCAGGGTGTGAGGGGCATTTAACTTAGCAAATGGCCTAAAAAGGAGGGAGCCCAGCCCTGAAGGGGCTGCCATCCTGGGCCTTGCTCTGCCTCACATCTCCACCTCATGTCTCCACCTCAAAGCAAGTGCATGCTGAGGCCTCACACCCAGCTCAGCCCATGGATGTGTGCATGCAAGGTCACAGAATCACTTAGAGTTTACGCATTGGCTACCCTTTATCTGCAAAGCAGGTAAGGAAACAGAAAGCAAAATAACAGAAGCTGAATAAGCATACCACATCGTTAAAGATGAAAAAGATTGACATAATTTTGATGTTTTAAAAGCAATAAATTTTCCTAATCTTTGTTTCAAGAGGCTTTGGTCATCCATCTGGGTAGGTCTTAAGTGATGTTTCTCCAGTCATGTGTTTATGCTACTTTCTATTAGTTAATTCCTCTCTACTGAAGCTGTTGCTCTGTATTTCTGTCCCCTACTTCTTGCCTGTCCTCCCTTCTCATTTCTGCATTTTCTTTCCAGAGAAGTGTTTTTCTTTCTATTTCCTAGCTTCCATTTATCTTTTAATTAAATCACTAGGGGATATATCAAAAGTCCTTAGTGCTCACTTTGAGCTGCGGAAGTGGAGAAAGTGCTCTCCTGACTATAAACAAATGTTAATTTAGATGAAGCTTGAGCAAGATTTCCTCTGCATAGTTTATTTTTGAATTACTTGTAATATCGCCATTAGCATACATATCCTAGAGAGACAAAATTTTTTTGTAAAGTATTTTATGTATTTCCAATTCATTATTACTAGTACCTGAATACCCACTAGAGTAGTATCTAATTAAATGCTGAAATCATGTCTTTGGTTATGAAATGAGATCTTATTATCTGTGATGCTGATCATCTAGACAAATTCCAAGCCTGGAATGATGAGGGATGCTTAACTATACCAAAAATACAGAGGCCCATCTAGCCACTTCAGTTGCTTATGTGGTTCAGTGAGATTGGACCAGGCTTGAGGCCCACCAGCTATGTTGAAATTTCTCCTCTGAGCATCTTACTACCAAAGCTGCTGCTCAAATAGATGCTGGGTGATCATATATGATGCACATGGCTCAAGGTAATGCTTACACTAAGCAAGATCATGTTGGGAGTGTGGGGAGTTGAATCAGCCCCAAGTCAATGACTAAGAAGTGTCCTCATCTTAGTCAGAATCAAGCAGATTTTGAATGAGGGAAGAGAATATCTCATTCATCTTTATGTTCCTGATGGCTTTCAGCAGAGTGTCACGCATGTAATTTGCACTCAATAAATGGCTGCTTTACGGTTGCCTGTCCCTGATGCTGAACTCACCAGACACTGCTTCATGAAGACACAAGTGCAGTGTGCCAGCTCCCCTCGTTCAGATCTCCTCCTCAGGACACTATCCTATAAACTTGGCACACGGTGTACAGTAAGGGCTAAGCCAATGGCCTAGGAGCAAGACGAGGCTTTGCACCTCAGCTCTGAAACTCTTAGCCACATGCACTTGGGCTGAATTTCCTGGGCAAACTTTGGAGAGCTGCAGGAGTATGAACAAATAATCCCTTTTTCAGAATACTCTCCTTACTCTTTATCTAGATATTATTCTCATCCTTCAAGTCTCAGCTTAACGGGCTTTCCCTGGCCCCAGAGCCCTAACGAGCCCTACGTGGTCACAGATGCACTGAGTGCCATGCATGTCAAAGGTACAGCAGATGTAAGTGGGCAAAGCATGACATTTTTCCCTGAGAAGACTGATGTTTTAAAAAAGGGGAAAAAACCCTTCATGCCATCACAGTGGTTTTTATACTTCTTTGTAGCTAGAAAGAAATCATAACCCCAATTACTTATAAGATTGTTTGCTTGGTGTCTTCTCCACTAAGTGTAAGTTCTATGAGGGTAGAAAACACATTTATATCTCTAACCCCAGAGCCCAGCTTGGATTTTGTGCATAATAGGCCCTTTAATTCAGGTTTGTTGAATGAATCTAAGTGTCTGTATTAGTTTGCCAGGGCTGCCTTAACAACGTACTATAAACTGGGTGGCTTAAGCAACAGGGATGTATTGTCTCACAGTTCTGGAGCCTGGAATTCAAAATGAAAGTATTGGTAGGACTTGTTGTTTTTGAACAAACTCACATTTAGGGGAGGTGCTGTTCTAATCCTTGCTCTTTTACTTGTAGACACTGTCTTTGTGGTCCCCTTGTGTGCGTGTGTGCCTCCAGCTCTCTTCTTGTAAGGACACCAGTTATATCGAGTCAGGGCCCACACTAACAACCTCATTTTAATTATATTACCTCTGTAAAGACCCTATCTCAAATAAGATCACATTCTGAGGTACTGGTAGGTTAGAATTTCAACATATGAATTTGGAGGGGTTGCAATTCATCCCATAAGAGTACCTTCCATGGTTCATAACAAGATAGTGCCATTGTTCCTGCCTAGTTGTGAGAAAGCTGCTCTAATGGTTAAACCATACATCCTAACTCCTGATAAAACTATATTTAGAATTTTAAGCATTGCTTGGCAAAAGGAAAGGTTTTGAAATTTAGATATTACTGGTATTCAAGAGTATTGCCTTGTTATGAAGATTATATATATAATTTAATATATATGAAATATATATATTTATGTATTATATATTTATGTTTCATTAAATTTATATATAAAATACACACATGATCTCTACAAGGACTTTATATATTATATATATAACATGTATACGTGTATAGATATTCCCATAGCAATATGTATCTATTTATCTATCCACAGCAAGGAAATAGTCTATAACACTAAGGTGTGTACGTATGCATGTATCTGTGTTTATATATGTGTGTGTGTGAGTGTGTGTGTGTATATATATGTATGTATGTATGTATTATATATACAGTTGACCCCTGAACAATGAAAGGGCTATAAGGGTGCTGACCTTCTACCTCTGGCAGTCAAAAATCCATGTATAACTTTTGACTCTCCAAAAACGTAGCTACTAAATAGCCTGCTGTTGACTAGAAGCCTTACCACTTACCAGATATTTTGTATATTGTATGTATTATGTACAGTATTCTTACAATAAAGTAAGCTGGAGAAAAGAAAGTGTTATTAGGAAAACCATAGGAAAAATACTGTATGTTTACTATGCATTTGGTGGAAACAGATCATCATAAAGATCTCCAGCCTCATGGTCTTTACGTTGAATAGGCTGAGGAGGAAGAGGAAGAGGAGGGTTGACATTGATGTCTTAGGTGTGACAAAGGCTGAAGAAAATCTGTGTATAAGTGCATCCGCACAGTTCAAACTCATATTGTTCAAGGGTCAACTGTATGGTTTATTTCAGGAAATATCTATTCCTCTCGTATCTATTCAGCGGTTTAAAAAATACAAACAGTGGATTATTGGAATGAAATACCTGAAACACTTTTTCCATTTCAGTAAGGCATGATTGATTGGTCAAGTGTTGGAAGGCAAGGGTTTTGGTCATATGTGAGGTTCACTGTCACTTTGGAGAGAAGTCACAATGAGACCAGACATTGCACATGGTAGAGAGGAAAAGAAAATGCCTCAGGAGGTCAGAGAAAGTTACTCATGCTTTTCCTGAGGCAGATTAGTGTGACTGACTAGTAATGCCCAGAAAATGTGAACAACTGTGAATGACTTAACATGTAACAAGCTCCATGAGACTTCCTATGGTTAATGTGGGGGTTCTGAAAACATGAGCTGGCATCCTGTTCTAGTAGAATGAAAGCTTTGGCATAGCTGCCCTGTGGATTGGTCCTCATTAACAGTGTCAAATTTTGGGAGAGAAAGGAGCTCTCCTAAAGCTTTGACTGACAAATAAAAAGTATGTGTATTTATTGTGTGCAATATGTTGTTTTAAAATATGCATACATGTGGAATGGCTAAATCAATCTAATTAACATATGCGTTACCTCACTTACTTATTTTTTGGTGGTGAGAATACTTTACATCTAATCTTTTAGTGGTTTTCAAGAATATGTGCCTATAGTCCCACCTACTTGGGAGGCTGAGGTGAGAGAATCGCTTGAGCCCAGGAAGCGGAGGTTGCAGCGAGCAGAGATCATGCCACTGCACTCCAGCCTGGGAGACAGAGCAATGCCCTGTCTCAAAAATAAAAACAAAAACAAAAACAAAACTATCATCACCATGTTATACAATAGATCTCTTGAACTCTTTCCTCCTCTAAACTGAAATTTTGTATCCTTTGACCAACATGTCTTCAACCAGCCCCACCAGGTAGATTTTACCCAGAGTGCAGGGTTGTTCACTTTTAAAGGCATTTTCCTGAAATGAAGGAATCCCTTCTGAAACCTCTATTCAAGAGCATTGAAAATATGATTGATTTCCTACTTCTCCCAGAAGATTTCTGCCTCCATTTTACCAAGAAGGAAAAGATACGTTGCTTATGACTAGTTCTTGCCTGGCAGTATGATTACAGAGTTTTCACTGTTTCCAGGCTACATGTAATAACAGAAATAAATCAAGGATTTGACAATCTTCTCCAGCTTTTGTTGTATGACCTCAATTCTTATGTGACTCTGGCCCACGCTGTGACTTGGAGATGTGCCTCATGGCATGGATGTGATGATTAAAGATATAATTAGTGCTACATGGTTCAAGCAAATGGACCTTGTCTGGTCATTTGGAGCACTGGGCTATGTTTAAATCCTAAAGACAGCCTTATCATTGAGTCTCATTTCAATTGTTGACACATTTTAACATCATTTTGTGAATGGAAAATTTGTGTGTCAAAACAGTTATTTGAAAATTATGTGTAATTCGGGAACCCAACAAATGATCTGAAAGCATCCCTTAGGTGTTGATGAAAACCCTTAGGGTTTTATAGATTTGGGGTAAACCTTAGAGTTGCTGAATAATTTAGGGCATATCTTCCCTCCAACAGTCCTCTCAAGTAGAGCTGTCCAGCCTAAAGATTACATTCTACAGTGGCCCTGGCCAGCAGTTTATAGCACGTGAGGTATGTGTGAGGAAATGTAAGGTGGCCGAGTCATCATCTTGAACCTCGACCTGGGGTGAGTGGACATGCTAAGTGGACTGTGCATATTCAATGACATCTTCAGTCTTTAAGGGCAGACCCAGAGAAGACAGGTCTGTGAGTACAAACATGCCAGTAATTTACTAACGAGATTCAGCTACATTTTAAATAGTATTTGCATATGGCACCAAATGGATTAGGTGACTATTGTTAACAAAACACAACCTTAGTCTTGCGTTTTCTAGTTGTCAAAGAATCATTCAGCAGCACCGTGTTTGTAGATTCTCATTAGATTCTATGAAACATATCAGCCAGGTATTGTTATTCTAATTAGCAGATGAAGAAAAAATAGGTTTTAAAAAGAAAGAGAACAAAGATTAAACACACAGTCCCTGTTCACATATGTAATTATTACAATTAAAAGACTAAAAACTTAATTAAAACAGAATCCAAAACATTACCACAAAAGTATATAATATTCACAATTTTAAAAGGTTGAAATAATTACGTCTTAAAAAACTACACAGATTGCATCTCAAATTTTTCTATATATGTTACTTTTATAAAGCCATGAAATGTAAACATTTACTATTAGGGATCAGTCAATAATTAATTTCGAAGTATGTGTAGCATGTTACTTACATGATAAATGTAAACATATAAAATAATAGATATTGAAAGATGATGAAATAGTTCCTCAAAGTAACACAACAAGCTTAAAAAAAAGAAAGCTGCTACTTAAAACACAGTATAGTTAATTGAAAGTAATTATATAAGTAGTATTTTCCATAAAATGAATTCTTCAAAATCTTTTCACTTGCATGAATTTTTGGCATTATCAAAGTCTTGAAATTTTCTCTGGATATTATTTTATATATATATATATGTATATACACACACACATATATGTACATATATATCAGATATATATACATACAAGCATATATACCCCTACATATATGTGAATATATTATATAAAACTAGGATTATATGTATTTTTAATAAATTTACTTTTTAAGAGCAAAACTGAAGTTCATAGCAAAACTAAACAGAAGGTTGAGCAATTCCTCCCAGGCATCCTTGCGCATGCCAGCCTCCCCCATCATCAAAATCCCCCACTAGAGTGGCCCAATGGCTGCAGTTTATATATATATATATTTTTTTTTTTAATTAAATCAGAATTTTGGATTCTGTTTTTTAAATTAATTAATTAATTATTTAATGTTTTAAATTTACATTTCCTAAAAGATAGGGTCTTGCTATGTTGCCCAGGCTGATCTTGAACTCCTGGTCTCAAGGATCCTCCAGTCTCAGCCTCCTTAGTAGCTGGGATTATGGGCAGGAGCCACCACACTCAGCTGATACATATTTTTAGAATTAACATTTTCCAGTGTTGAAAGATCTATGTTGAACAAGCATTCTATGCTTGATATAATTGATACATATTTTTTTGTGACTTTAAGGCTCTATCCATCAAAATTAAGAAAATTCTGCCTTGTGCCTCTCTTCTGTTCTCACTCAGCTCTAGCCACTCAGGTGTCCACACTGCCCCTGAAACACAGAAGGTGCTGTCACTATAGGTCATGTCTAGCCTCTCCGCAAACCAAGTACACCCCAGGCTCATCTCCCACCTCCTATAAGCCTTTGCCCTGACTTCCATATTTGAAATGGAAGGCACCCTCCTCTGCCTCTTTCACTGGTAATTCCCTTACTTTCATATTCTTTTTCCATAACTCAAACATACTTCTCAAATACCATATAATCATTATTTTTAAAAGTCTGCCTCCAACCCACTGGAATGCAGGGTCCCAGAGGGCAAGATCTTTTCTCAATGTGTCCAAGCCCCGACAGAATGTGTGGCACACAGTAGCACTCAACACATATTTGAGTATTCACTATTTTGTTTATTTATTACTATTCTTTTTAATCATTTAGAATTTATGTTATATTGATAGAAGAAGATATTTTAGGTTAATTAGACTTAGTTTTTATATAAAAAAGATATATTATTCATGTACATAAATGGAAATGAAATATAAACAAAATAGGCCGGGCCTGGTGGCTCATGCCTGTAATCCCAGAACTTTGGGAGGCCAAGGTGGGAGGATCACTTGAGGTCAGGAGTTTGAGACCACCCTGGCCAACATGATGAAACCCCGTTTTTACTAAAAATACAAAAATTGGCTAGGTGTGGTAGTGCACGCCTGTAATCCCAGCTACTTGGGAGGCTGAGGCACGAGAATCCCTTGAACCTAGGAGGCAGAGGTTGCAGTGATTCGAGATCATAACACTGCACTCTAGCCTAGGTTAGAGGGAGTCTCTCTTTCTCTCTCTCTTTTTCTGTCTCTATCTATCTATATATCACAATAAATTGCTTTGTCCAACTCAAGGTCTGACTCTGCCAACGTTTGCACTGATGACTTTTCCCCATATATAATAATATCCTTTTCTGTGCCAGTAAAACCAGTCATGAGAGAAATTGGTCAAACAATCCATAAACAGAGCTAAAAGCCCAGGATGCAGTTTTGTCCCAGTTTTGCGATTGCACCATGAAGCCAATCAACTTCTGGCTCCTGCTTTGGAAAAAGTAGAAACATGTTCACCTGCTCCACCATCACTTAGATACTAAGTGAATTAAAACAGCGTTGCACTATTGTCTCAGATTTTCTTTCTTTTTCTTTTTCTTCTCTTTTTACATAGCAAATTTTCAAACATATAGAAAAGTAGAGTGTATCTCCAAGTTCCCAGCGTGCAGCTTCAGTAATCCTCCCTCCATTTTTCTTTTTCTCTTTCGCTGGCATATTTGAAAGCTAATTCTGAACTACTATCTGTAACGCCTCAGGTAGACCGCTAACTGACAAAGACATTTATTTTTCAAAAACATTTTTCAAGGTTCAGGGAGGAGAGTTTTATAAATAATACAGATCAAATCTAAATTTGAATACTAAAACATGTATTCATATCAACTGCATTGCATAAACATCTTTCCCTTTTTGTACAATCTGCCTGAAGAGTATGTTAGTTTTTTTAAAGATCAAATATTAAAAGGATATATTCATTTCACTGCTGAGTTTGTACTGCCATTCAGGTTTTAGAGCTTGAGTAATAAATTAGGCATTACACGTGGAACTAAAAAGCAGCTGTTTCTGCCCTTGAGAAATACATCTAGCTAGGAAAACTGATCTCACGCACACACACACACACACTCACACAGGCACAGAAATTTCAAGTAAAAATAGTGTTGGATAATTCAAATGCACAAGAATTCAAGGGCACAGAAAGTCTGTTTGAGACAGGGCCAACTAGAGATTATTATTATTATTATTATTATTTGTAGAGACAAAGTCTCGCTATGTTGTTCAGACTGGTCTTAAACTCTTGGTCTCAAGCAATCTTCCTGCCTTGACCTCACAAAGTGCTGGGATTATAGGTGTGAACCACCCTGCCTGGCCCTGGAGATAATTTTTTTGTGTGTGTAAAGGAAATGAGCCTTGGAGTAAATAATGATTTGGACCAAGTATATGGATTAAGACATGTCATGTTCAAACACAGAGCCAGAGATTGGTAAAAGCTAAGGAAAACAATTCAGAAGGAAAATGTGAGTGATGATAAGTTATTACATAAATTTTGCAAGTGTCATAGATGTGAAGTACAATGTTGCTTTTTGAGACTCTTTTAAATAAGTCTTGCTAAACATTTACGGGTGTATTTATCTTTGGAAAAGGGGCTCAGAAAAATGCTTAAAATATACGTGAATCTAAAAGGGTTGTATTTCTAATAATAGAGTTTTGGGAGCAGTATGGCACTTGTTAGAGGCAGTTTTGGAGGAGGGGAGCTGACCTTCAGCAAACCTATGGACATAGCAGAGATTTACCATGTGGATTAGACAGAAACCTAGGATGAGGCTGATTCATGCCTATAACTTTCCTGGGAAGTCTGACCACCTCCATCCCTTCACTCTGCAAAGAATGCAGCAGCTGTATCATTCAAATTAAGGAACTCTCCCTGGGCAATCATACTTACAGGCCAAATTCCCTAGTTATTTGCAACCTCTTGGCTTTATCCTCTATAGACAAGCAATAATACAACCAGTGATAATTGTTCATCTCAGCAAAGTGGGAAAAGGGTCCAGTGCCGGTTCTGCTATCGCTTAGCTCTCTGAAATAAATGACAATAGTACATTCTGGGCTCTGCACATGTGTCTTCTTTAATCCTTGTATCAGCTTTTTTATTTGCTTTCATTATTATCTTTATTTTAAAGGTGAGAACATTGAAATGACTACACAGACAGTCTAAGGTGACATAGCTAGCAAGGGGTAGAACCCAGATGGTTTGATTCCAGGGTCTATGCTCTTGGCACAGGTCTACAATCCCCCTTGAAGTTACTTAATGTTTCTATTTCCTCATCTCTCCCTTCATAAGTAAAGTGGGAACATTTCTCTGTGTGTATTCAAGCCAGCAAGCCATGCACTAATGATAAAATAGAGGCAGTTCTTTGAGCTCAAAGGAAAATAGACAAATATTTTGTGCTACCTTCAGAGAATTTTCCCATTTTTTTTGCACAATTGCAATTTGTACTTTACATTTTTAAAATTTTTTACTATTTTTGGCCGAAGGGTACAGAATTAATGTAATGTAGTTTTTCTTCAGAAGCATGTTGGGAATACTTATTGAAGAAGTGGAAAAGAGAAAGAATGGCTGGTGGAGGCTGGGCGCGGTGGCACACACCTGTAATCCCAGCATTTTGGGAGGCCCAGGTGGGCGGATCACCTAAGGTAGGGAGTTTGAGACCAGCCTGGCCAGCAAAGTGAAATCCCGTCTCTACTAAAAATACAAAAGTTAGCCAGTCGTGGCGGCAAGTGCCGTGCCTGTAATCCCAGCGACTTGGGAAGCTGAGGCAGCAGAATTGCTTGAACCCGGGAGGCGGAGGTTGCAGTGAACCAAGATCGCACCATTTCCCATGTATCAGATTTTATGTATTGCCTGGTCCTCACTGTGACCCTGGCAAATGGGAAGAAGAAGGAATCTATTTCACCGACGCAAAGGCTGAGGCTCAAGAGGAGAGCTGGCTAGCTCAACGTTGCATGTTCTCTGTGTGTGCTTTCTGATGCTCAGAATAAGGTGCTGCTGGACCTCTCATTGCTGAGGGTATCAGACTCTATGACCATATGGTAGGTGCATGATTATTGAAACATTTCTCAGCCTTTCACTTTCTCACCTGAATGTACTCCCCTGTCTCTGTTCCCACTCCTGAATTCAGGGGCCCAGCGATGCATGGAGAACCAGTCTCCAACCTGTTGAATTAGATGATGCAAAAAAAATAAAAGCCTGGCACTGTTCTGAGTCACATGATTGAAAAGTCATCACTTTAACCAGGCACCTTTCATATGTAAAAGTGGCACTAAGTTAAATTATCACCAGGCCTGGCACTCCCTAATTAGGAGATACGAACTAAGCATTTCAGTTTCACTGAATCTGTTTCTTTTTTTTCTTTCATTTTTTTTTGAGACATAGTTTCTGTCACCCAGGCTGGAGTGCAGTGGGGCAATCTCGGCTCACTGAAACCTCTGCCTCCCAGGTTCAAGCAATTCTCCTGCCTCAGCCTCCCAAGTAGCTGGAATTACAGGTGTGCGCCACCACACCCAGCTAATTTTTTGTATTTTTAGTAGAGATGGGGTTTCACCATGTTGGACAGGCTGGTCTTAAACTCCTGTCCTCAGATGATCCACCCACCTGTTTCTTTATTATGTGAAGGTTATAATAGCTGCTGAATATACCCTATATGTGCAAAAGTGCCTTTTAAGTGACACAATATTTCCAAAATCCCAGGTATTGATAATATCACAGCTGGTAACAACCTCCAAACTCATATAGGGAGATATTCAAATGTGAATTCAACATACCCAAACATGCTAAACAGGAAGCTGCAGGAGTTTAATTTAGATCAGTTCAGCTTTGTCCTACAATAGGTGTTACGGACTGACTTGTGTCCCCCAAAAAAATCACACACTGAAGCCTTAAACCACAATTTGATTGCATTTAGAAACACGACCTCTAAGGAGACAATTTAGGTTAAATGGAGTCCTAAGGGTGGGACCTAATCCAACAGGACTGATGTGCTTATAAGAGAGAGACACCAGGGGGACACAAGCACAGACAAAAGGCCATGTGGTGGCACAAGGAGAAGATGACTATCTATAAGCCAAAGAGAGAGGCAAGGGAAACTAACCTGCCAACACCCTAATCTTGGTTCCTTCAGAACTTCGAGGAATAAATTCTGTTGTGGAAGCCACCCAGTTTGTGGTATTTTGTTATGCAGCCTGAGCTGACTAATACAATAGGTGTGACAGGAAAATAAATCTTGGGGACCCCCAAATCACTAAGCTAAAGGGAAAATTCAAGCTGGGAACTGCTTAGGTCAAACGTGCCTCCCATTCTATTCAAAGTCATCCCTCTGCTCACTGAAATAAATGCATATCTGATTGCCTCCTTTGGAAAGGTTGATCAGAAACTCAAAAGAATGCAATCGTTTGTCTCCCACTTACCTGTGACCTAGAAGAAGCCCCCTCCCCTCCTTTGAGTTGTCTTGCTTTTGCTTCGAGTTGTCCCACCTTTTTGGACTGAACCAATGTTCATTTTACATGTGTTGATTGATGTCTCATGTTTCCCTAAAATGTATAAAACCAAGCTGCGCTCTGACCACCTTGGGCACATGTCAATCAAGACCTCCTGAGGCTGTGTCATGGGCATGTGTCCTCAACCTTTGCAAAATAAACTTTCTAAACTAACTGAGACCTGTCTCAAATCTTCGGGGTTCACATATTCAAGAACAAGAATATCTCACATATATGGCATATATATGGCCTATGGGGATATATACCTTCTCTCCTTGGTTATTGAGAGAATTATTACCATCTCTAACACCACATTGTAACTCAATTTTCTGGCCATATGTGGAGAAAGTAGCATATCAACCTTAACAAGTAATGTACATATGTAAATGTACACCTCTGCTGCTCTGTTTGGCTTGATGGCGATGCCTCTCCCTGCCCCAGAGAGCCTGAGGCTTTTCCAGACGATCTCTGCAGAGTAGACTGTGCGTTCTGCTGTGGTCTCCTGCTCTGATCTATTTCCAGAAATAAAGAAAGACACATCATTGTCCTTGGCCCTTGTTTACTTTGGCTTTTGCGTCTCTAGAAGCTGACTCCGAACAGATATTAACTTCACCTGCAGTTAATAAGAAACATCAGGCAAGGGTAATTACTATCCTATTTTGCTATTTTAAGTAAATGTGTTCCCATAAAATATAATCCGAATTGCTACTCAAATAATAATGTGTGTGTTGTATATTTTATAAAAAGGTTGGCAATACTTAGAAACCTTTGTATATATATCTGCAATATAATGTTGCAAATTGTGCACCAAAGTTCATAAATCTTATAGTAGAAGATCTTATGGCCTGAATTACTCAGTTACTTGGTTTGACTTTTCATGTGTCACTATTCACTTGACCATGTGGCCATAAGTGAGGGGAGGACTTGGACATTTTCTGCTCAATTTGGTTATTGATGTTGACCAGTATGTGAATCAGAATCTATAAATCTTTGAATCTTGCTTTTTTATTATATATATTTGAGCAGTTTCTCTGTGCTCATTACTGTGCTAGCTTTCCCACTCAACAGTGGAACAAAATCGTAATACAGATTTCCAGCTGGTGGAATTTCTTTCTTTCTTTCTTTCTTTTTTTCTGAGATGGAGTTTCCTTCTTATTGTCTTCGTTGCCCAGGCTGGAGTGCAATGGCGCAGTCTTGGCTCGCTGCAACCTCTGCCTCCCGAGTTCAAATGATTCTCCTGCTTCAGCCTCCTGAGTAGCTAGAATCACAGGCATGTGCCACGATGCCTAGCTTATTTTTTGTATTTTTAGTAGAGATGGGGTTTCACCATGTTGGATGGGCTGGTCTCGAACTCCTGACCTCAGGTGATCCACCCACCTGGGCCTCCTCAAATGCTGGGATTACAGGTGTGAGACACCACGCACCTCTTCTTAATGTTGCCAGAGGACATTTGCTAAAATACCTCAAACTACAACACTGTTAAGTTTTCAGCATCTTCTCCATCTTTTATTTCCCCAACACCAGACAAATAAATGATACCCTCTGTCATTGACCCTCAGGGTCTTGAGAGGTAATGCCTGGTACTGCTGGATCTGAACAAACTCTACCGTAGAGTGGAGGAAGCAAAGGATTGGAATAGAAATTCAGCTTAAGTGGGTCACAGACCTTGTGGTCAGGCATTGGGAGTTGGCAGCAGCCCGTGGCCTGGGGCTTAAGGGCCTGGATAAGAAGATGAAGCTCTTGAAAGGATTTAAGTAGCAGCCTGCAGAGGCAAATGTGATTTTCAGGCAGTAAAACAGTTGAAAATTCTTTCATTCCTGTCTTGCAGACATTAACTGGCAGCATAAGTATGGTAATATGTGCCGTAAATGGGTAAATATGTAAATGCTACAGCCCTCTTTGCATATTCATCTCTGATATGCACCAAAAGGAGCTGTCTGTCATCATCAACCATGTCAGAACAATAAGGGAAGAAAGCAGATGAATTAAATGAGGTAATGCTGCTAAGGGTGTCTGTTGGGTTTACTTTTTACATAATGTTTTTATTATAACTCAATACAGTCAACTCTAAAATTCTGACAAATGTTAGAGAGACTAACAAAATCAGAGTATAGGAATCAAAGTTAGGCATGCCAAATAATTCAGACCTTCAAATGTTTTATGTCTTACTTAGGAAGATAATTATGTTAAAAGTAATTTTATTTTTTCTTTGGTGTGTCTGGAGGCGAAGTAAGAATGATGGCGGTACTCATTGAGTGAGTGTGGGGTGTAGTGGGGAAGGATGGTTGGTTTCAGTCCTCAGGATAATTGGATCAATTCGCTGCGTGAATGTGCTTATATTGTATTAAACACATATGACTTTTCTTGTTAATTTTTATAACCTTTTTACTGGCAATAGATGTAGTCCTGTTGGCAAAATTGTCCTCATCCTGCTTTGTCAATCTTTTAAAATAAAGCCACCTAGTCACAGTGCATTCCTATATGGATGCAATTTGTAGATTCTTGTAAATATTTAAATATTTGTTGTTCTAGTTCCTTTGAGGTAGGTGGGCAGTGATGATTTAGTTCGCCTAGAGCCAGCTGCAGCAAAACTAAGACTGATGGAGTCAGTCTTCAAGGCCTTTTCCTCCTCTGTTCTTCGTCTCTTTGCTTCTCATCCTTTTTTCCAAAGCTAGCAGTCCCAGGAGACAGAGACCTTTTAGAATATCTCTTGAGCACAGCAGATTGAGGCAACTGATCTAGTATTGCTTGCTTTGGAGAACTGTGTTATCTGACACTTTTGTGACTCATGAAAACCTTAGCAGGATAAATTAGAGACTCTGCCTAGTAGCTTAGTGTGCTTAGAGATTCATTACATAAAGCAGCTCACAACCTGCCTCCCAGTTCAGGCAGAGTTTGAGGGCTACGACTCAAAACATCTAAATCCCATCCTAGCTCTACCACTCACTAGCTGGGGCTAGAGCGTCAGCCGCTCCAAGCTTACTTAATTATCTGTAAAATCTGTTGAATTATCTTAATTCAACTGGCCCTGCCTCACAGGGTTGCATAAGGGAAGAAAAAAGTGGAAAATGCTGAAAAAAACCTGTAAGGCATTTTAGAGATGTGATATAAAATGTTTAGGTCTATCTCCAAATATAACAGATTTTTAAGATCCGTCTTGTAAGAATCCTGTAAAAAGTGGATTTTGGACCCAAGAACACATTTACTTTCTCTTCGCCAAACCACTAGAAAGAAAGCTACAAATTGTATCAAGAGATTATATAATCAGGTCAAAAGTTAAGGCCAGAATTGAAGTTTTGGTGAAGATATAACTTTGAAAATGTTGGGTTATGAGTGTGAACGCTATCAATTCTGCCTTCTGTGATCACGTGCAGTGATAGGACAGTATTTCACTCTGGATAGAATTTCATGGCTCCCTAGTAGAAAGTGAGAGATCATTTAAATTACTAGTGGGATACAGGATGTCTCATGTCTTATCCAGGAGAAATAAGGATGACTGGCCCAACCAGTTAAATAGTATTTGTTTCTACCTGCAAATACTATGTGTATTTACAATACTACCTACAAATAATATTTGTTTCTACATTGAATAGATAATGACACTGAGTGGGGGAAGTTGGCTATGGAGTTAAAGACACCAAACCAAAATGACCTAAAGTTTTATATCATCTGAATTTCAATAGGAAGTGTCGCAGTGTATTTACTAACAAGTCAGATACTTTTCACTATTTAAATCACTACTTTGTATAAAATTACATGCATAGAGAGATGTACGTTTTATTATTATTATTATTTTTTGGAAACGGAGTCTTGCTCTGTCATCCAGGCTGGAGTGCAGTGACGCGATCTCAACTCATTGCAAGCTCCACCTTCCGGGTTCGCGCCATTCTCCTGCCTCGGCCTCCCGAGTAGCTGGTACTACAGGCGCCCGCCACCGCGCCCGGCTAACTTTTTTTTTGTATTTTTCAGTAGAGATGGGATTTCATCGTGTTAGCCAGAATGGTCTTGATCTCCTGACCTGGTGATCCGCCCGCCTCAGCCTTCCAAAGTGCTGGGATTACAGGTGTGAGCCACAGCGCCTGGCCAGATATACGATTTATATATACAAAAACATCATTTGGTACCTATGCTACTACCATCAATCACCATTAACTGGCAAGTCCCTGTGCTCTTTTGCCTGAGAAAACTTTTAACAATCTATTCAATAAAATAAGGAAGTGACAAATAATCCAATGACCTTACTTAATATTTCAGACAATTATGATATTTGTTGTGTCACTGGTTAAATATCAAGATGATGACTTTTTTTTTGCATGAATTAAATGAAGTAATGCTGTTTTTCTGTCACGTAGATAAAGCTTGTTTAATCTTATTTCAAAGTTGAAGACTTATCCATCTAACACTTGTTAATATATAATGCAGTTTGATGAACTAGATTCACCAAAAACTCAAGATTTTTTGGATAACTATACACTTCCAATATTGAAAATCTTCAACCTCGATGCATACAAAAATCCAATATGATAGAGAAAATCCAATATGTTTTCTCTACTTTTTGGGTTTTCAGGATGGCACGCAGGGAGGGGGTGTTCCGGTCTAGGAGAAAACTGTGCCGAGTCCCAGGGAAGGAGGGGAGCCTGATGTGCAGCAGAAATGGAAACTGGCTCAGGGTGGCCAAGCAGACCTGGTGCTCAGAGGGCTGGATGCAAAACTGTGCTGGGGAAATAAGCCGGGGCCAGTGATGAATGTCCCTTATAAACCCAGCAGAGGAGTTTGACTCGATCTCCAAGAACACTTGGGAGAGCTCTGGTTTTGGCATCAAACACAACTGAGCACCCACCTTGGCACCCTGAGTTCCACCCAGGAGCCTTGAGTCAGCTCGGTGATCTGCCCTGAGGTGCAGTTTCCTCAGGTATAGCGAAGAGCTCAGGGTTCCTGGGAAGGTTTAGCAAGGCAGGGAAGGTTGTTATACACAGGCAGCTGGCACAGGGCTTACAATTTTAAAAAATCACTCTGGTGTTACAAATTCAAAACAGGCTTCAGTCTAATCCTGTTCTGAGGACTGGACGAAGTTCTCAAGTCAAGAATGTTTTCATTGGGTGAAGATAATAACACTCTGCTATGCTACAAAGTACCATCATTAGATCATGGCTAGGAATCAAGCAAATCAAGCTTATCCGGGCCCCTCTGGTATTTTGAATTATCCTCAAAATAAGACGTAGCACCTGCACTTGAGATGCTCAGGGCCTAATAGGGATAATGGAAAAATATGTGGATGATTACAACATTAGAAGAGTGTAACAGAGCGAGGAACAGAGGCCCCAGGGAGCAAGGAGAAGCACGAGCTCACTCCTCGATGGGAAAATGAAGGAAAATGTTTTGTTTGACAATTTACCAGGTGGGCACAGGGAACAACAGCATCTGCACGTGCCACACTCAGGTGATGGAGACGATTTGACTTGATCAGGCAGGATGTGCTGGAAGGACCAGAGGCCGAGGCAAGACTGCAGAGCTAGGCTGAGTGAATGAAGGTCTGAGTGAGGTCTGTGAGCTGCTAGGCTTGGGTTTGTAGCCAGTGGGGAACCTGAGGAAACCTTTCAGGGGAAGAAGAACTCTGTGATATTGGATGATAATTTACACTGCAGAGGTGGGTGGATTCTATCCTTCTGATCTCCCAGACAACAGTTAGGTTTTCTATGGTCAAAAATGCTAGGAGAGCCATATAATTATATAACACCTCCAGAAGCACATAAATATAGCTTTTTACAATTTTAAAAACATGTCATAGGAAAAAGCTTTATTGATATTTCTAAATTTTCCTTTCCTCCTCCTCCTGCCCCATCCAAAATAAAGTGTTTGGTTATAAATACAGACACTGTCATATGCTCTTTATTGTTATTTATGTCCTCCAAATTTCATTTTCTTATAGTTAAATACAGGCTCATTTCAGTTCATTTTTACAGCAAACATAGAAGGTTGCAGTGAATCTGTGAATCTAAACCATAAACCTAAATCATAATACAGATGTGCAAATAAGACTGCAGGTGATCCTACAACTAAAGATAGCCAATGGTTTGGAAGAGGCGGCTGTTGTGAAAACAGAAAATTTATTTAAAGCCCTCAGAAGCCAGTTTTATTCTCTGCTCATTGTCCATTTGGTTTGGAAGTCGCTTGGCAATGCCATAATTTTCACTTCTTTTGACAAATACTGCCTTTGCTTTGACACTGCCTCCTCACTCCCTCCTCACTTCACATTTTCCAGGCATTTCCTGCCAAGCCACATTTACCCATTTTTTTTCCATTTACAATTCTGGCCAGCCATCTCTTGGCTTTCCTTACAGTGAGTCTCTTTAAGCACCATAACAACTCTTCTGAACAAGTTTCTCTTTGAACTGCATAAGAGTAACTTGGAGACTGGAGTTCTGGAAACCAAATGCTGGGCTGAATATAACTTATGTCCTCAATCAAACTGGCAGCTTGGTACCAACTGTTACTGATCTGGCTTGATATGAAATGTATGACATTTGGATCAGTCCTCAAAGTTCCCACCACCTATTTTTTTCATCAATATATGTTTAGAAATTTCTACTGAAGACTAAAAATTTAGAAAAACATTGTTTTGTGACTTGTTTGAGCTACATAAAGATTTCCCAGAATCTGAGTTGCTTCTGAGAGATGGATGCTTTAGGGAGGTGAAATAATGATAGCCTCAGCATTAAATTAGGAATCTGAAAAAAAAATAAAATAAAATGAAGGTGCCCTGATAAGCCTCTAATTTACTATAAAGAGTAGGAACTTGGGACCAAGGAGGACTATCAGTCATTGTCAATGCTTGATTTATGATATTACTACTTTTAAAAATGATAAATTCCAGACTATGGATAGAATCTGGTAGATGCTGAACTGTTCAGGATGTGTTCTAGTTGGAGTGCTTTTGGCTGAAGCTGCATGAGCTTTAGGAAAGGCAGCCCGGGTCAGGGTGTGTGCTCTGAAAGCAGCAGTCCCAGGGAGGCTCAGGGAAAATGGGGACTCTGTCGTGTATGGTTCTTGCAGCACCACCCTATGGAGCCAGCGCCATGGCCCTGCTGGGATGGCTGTGCCTGCCCTGGAGCAGAGAAGTCTGATAGAAAGTTACTGTTTTCCCAGGACCCGCAGCAACAGAGACACCCAGTCCTGGTGGACCCTCCACAGCAATCCCAGGGAAGGAGAAGAGGCTTCCGGCTTATTAAAGACTCTCCTAAGGATCAAATTGGGCATGAAACCTTTTTTTTTTTTTTTCCTCTTTTGGAGACAGAGTCTTGCTCTATCCGCCAAGCTAGAATGCAGTGGTGCAATCTCAGCTCACTGCAACCTCCGTCTCCCGGGTTCAAGCGATTCTCCTGCCTCAGCCTCCCAAGTAGCTGGGATTACAGGTGCCCGCCATGACAGCAGGCTAATTTTTGTATTTTTAGTAGAGAGAGGGTTTTGCCATGTTGGCCAGGCTGGTCTCGAACTCCTGACCTCAGGTGATCTGCCTGCCGCAGCCTACCAAAGTGTTGGGATTACAGGTGTGAGCCACTGTGCCTGGCAGAAACCAAAAATTTTAATTCCCAGAATAATTTCCTAGGAAAATACTAATGTGTGTTGAATATGAAGAAATGAAATCCAGTAACACATGCCTTATATCATTTTTTTTCACTTGTGGTTGGTATATTGTTATGCAGACTGCTGCAAAATGAATCTTCAGTTGAGGTGAGATTTGGGCCCATGTCTTCGGCCACTTTATCTTGTGGGGGTTGTCCTGTCGATGCTGGTGCCAGCTCACCCAAGTGAAATCTCAGCACTTCTCCTCCTTGCTCTGTTATTTGGGCAACTTCAATCTTTCTTTCCCTCGGTTTCTTTATATGTAAAAGAAGAGTAATCAAAGAATCTCTTTTATAGGGATGTACTGACAAGTAAGTTAATATATGTGAAATACTTATTCCAGGCTGCTATAGAAAGATTTGCAATTATTGTGAGTATTAATAAACAGTAGTCAATGAAAGCTTCCTGGAGGAGAAAGGGCCTATTCAGTGTGGCATGTGTGTTTCCTTGCTAGTTCTATCAGTCTTCCGTGCCTGCTGCACCTTCTCTGCATCCCCAGCCCCTCATTTCTGCTTCCTCCCTGCCAGTTTCACCCTCAGAGGTAAATGCCCTCAGTGCTGGTGAAGATCCTCTCTGATGCCACAACACATACACACAACACATCTTAGTCAGCTCAGGCTGCTATAATAAGATACCATGGACTATGAGTGGCTTAACAGCAATTTTTCCCTCACAGTTCTGAAGTCTGGGAAAGTAAGATAAAGGTACCAGCCAATTTGGTTCCTAGGGAGGGCCCTCTTTCTGGTTTGCAGAGCTGTGTCCTCATGTGGCAAAGAGGTCATCTCTGTCATCTCTTCTTATAAGGGCACTAATCCCATGATCGGGACTTTGTCCTCATGATCTAATCACTTCTCAAATGCTCCGTCTCCAAACATCCTCACATTGGGGATTAGGGCTTCAACAAATGAATTTGGGGAGATACAAACATTAGCCCCATAGCCTACTCTCTTTCACACACACACAACACATTTTTATTTGCAACTTTCTTTTTCCCTAAACAATATAAACTGATATCTTATTGTTTTAATGGATATAGAGCTGCTTCATTCTTTTCAATGACTACGTAGCCTTCCTTAATATAACCAAAATTTAGTTTTTGCCAGTCTCTCACGAGCATTTTGATACTTTCCTTAATTTTTATTTTTAAAACCATACATACAACAACCTTGTATATATGATTCTACAGAGTAAATCTGTAGAATGAGTTTCTAAAAGTGGAAAAATTGCCAGAGTAGGGGTATTTATAATATTGACGTTTACAAATTGTCCTACAAAAATTACCTTCTATGTTATTTGGAATACTATAAATCTCATACAAATATTGACTCAATCCCAAACAAATATTGATTCACTTAATTCTCAAACCATCATAAGAAGTACATACTGTTATTACTCCCTTCAAACCAAGGCGCAGAACTGGTTAGTCGGCTGTCCAAAGCCATACAGCTGAAAATTGAAGACAGGAGGTTAAAATGTAAGCCATTAGGCACCAGGGTTCCTGTTCATCCCTCTCACACCACACATAGAGTTGCTGATTGAGGCTGAAGGTATCGGTCAGGCTTATCTGTGCCCATCTGTTTATTGGCCATCTACATAATTTTTTCCTGTGATCAATCTTTGCCCATTTTTCTGAGGGTTAGGTTTTCTCACATTTATTTGTAAGAGATCTTTGTTAATAAAATTAGCCTTTGTCATATGTGATGTAGTTGTTTTTCCTTCTTTTTTTAACTTTATTTTCAATTTGTTTTTTCATAAATGTTTTAAAATTCTTGTAGTCAAATTTGTCTAATTTTTTATGGTTTCTAAGTTTCATGGAATGCTTAGAAATTATACTTAGTATTATATTTTAAAATATATTTACATCCTCTAAGATGGTTATGATTTTTAACAATATTTACATCTTTGTACCATTTGGAATTTATCTTGCTATAAGGTATAAGTATTTCAACTTTAATTTATTCTAATTGAGTAGACAGTTGATCCATAATTTACCTGCTGATTTGAAGTTTCAATATTATAGTATAAGTTTGCATATGTTCTTGGTCTTCTTTCCAGCCTTGTTTTGGCCCCATACATCGTATTTTTGCATCAGTTCTGAATTTCTTTAATTGTATAGCTTGAATTGTCCCCCTATTATTTATTTGGGCTGATCTCCTTTATTACTTTTGTTTTTCAAAATTCTCTGGCTATATATGTTTATTCTTTTGTTTGAGTTTACCGTTTAACAGTATAATTTGGATCCCATAAAGTTAGTAAACTAAGGAGAATTGACAGATTTCCAAAGTCAGTCAAATTTGCCTTTGAGAGAGAAAGGAAAATGATTGGAAGAAAAGTCTAGTGTGACACTGTGGGATGATGACTTAATGAGAAGTGTGGGGTAAAATTAGCCTACCCAGCTGAGGGAACATGACATAATAGTTAATGCTACTATGCACATTGCAGATATTAAATAATTAGAAACATAACATTTTAGAGCTGGGTGGCACAATAGATATAATCTAATTTACTCATTTTACAAATGCAAAAACTGAGGCTTGGAGAGGTTAAAGAATGTGCAAGTTTACGGAGCTAATAAGTAATAAAATCAGGATTAAATACTGATTCTCAGTCCAGGTAAAGAAGTCACCTGTGATCGGATCACAGAATCTTGAATATGAGAATAAGAAAAAAATTACTAACTTAGCTGCTGTTAACTGATAGACTGACATACACATTGGAGTTACGTGTAGATCAGGACACTCACGAATGCTGTGTGCTATTGAGAAGATGTGAAGCCAGGCAATGCAGCAACATTGGTGGGAGAGGCACCCTAACGTGGGGAAGGCACAGTAGCATGGGCAACCATGCTTACACTGGGAGAGAACACGACCGCTGGGCATTGGCTTGGAATCAGAGGAGTTCTGTGCATTTCCCCTGGAATAAAAATTAGACTTGGAAGATCTCAGCAGGAAATGTGTGTTTCTCTCAGGAGTGGATTAACGATTTTCAGTTTAAACTGGATAAGAAATAACAAGCTATTGATGTGTAGAGTAATGCTTATCTCTGCTTTCAAAAGTCACTCAAAGAAAATATTGCAGGCTTTAAGTATGAGTTGTGCTTTTAATATGTAAATTAAATGAGTTCTTTGACAAAAAAAAATAAAATTTGTGTATTCTCAAAAATCCAAACTCAGTAAAGAAATGCAATATCCCCAATGACTGTGGCAGATGGACTAAAAAAATAAAATTTCCTAAAATGCATATTTACCTTATAGCTGGTTGCTAGTGTCTTGAAATGATCATTCAGTTCAAAAAAATAAATAAATATTCTTTTATAAAGAAATTCTGTATGAAGTTCCTTCTTTAACCTCAGAGTAGACAATAGGATGTTACTCAGAGCATTCACTTTGAGTTTTGGCCCGTTCCTTGTAGTTCTTGTGAAGACTTGACAAAGACAGTTGTGATGCTAATACCCTCCCCAGGGGTCTACTCTAGACCCTTCTGAATATTCCATTTAGCCAATCATGCCAGCCATCTCTGATATTCTTTATGGAGTTGAATTTGGTGACTTCCAAAAAAGATTTTAATAAAAGAAAATCATCAACCTTGAAAAAATTCTGCACTGGAAACTACTGCAATCCTGATCTTTGGGATACAGAGGATGGCTCTCATTCTTGTTTTCAGAAGTTATGGTGGGATCAGGAGCCCGGTCTCACTTGCTTATTAGTGTGAGCCAAAATATTCCACAGTTGTCACTCAGATGAGCTGGTGCTGGTAGCAGCAGTGAATCTGAGCAGATCTGCAGCAACCTGATTCTTGCCTCCAAGAAAAGAATTTGTTCAAGGGGCATAAGACAGAATGAGAGACTGGGACAAGTTTTAGAGCAGCAGTGAAAGTTTATTAAAAAGTTTTAGAGCAGGAACGAAAGGCAGTAAATTACACTTGAAAGAGGGCCAAGTGGGTGACTTGAGAGATTCAAGTGTCCTGTTTGACCTTTGAGTGGGACTTTTAGACATTAGCATGCTTCTGGGGTTTTGTATCTCTCCTCCCTTGATTTTTCCTTGGGGTGGGCCGTCCACATGAGCAGTGGTCTACCAGCACTTGGGAGTGGTCGCATGTGTATTATGTTTACCAAAGTTGTGCACATGCTCATTTGAGGTGTTTTTCCCTTGCCAATTGAATGTTCCTAGAGAAAGGTCATAGAGCAGTTAAATTCCACCATTTTGCCTTTTAGTGTGCATGCCTGAGCCCACTTGTCCAACTCCTGAGATCTTATCAGGAAGCTGTTGATTACCATTGGCTCCAGGTGTTTTCTATCTAGCAGGAGCCGGCCTTTCCTTGGCAGCAGCTGTGACCAATTATTTTAGAGAGACAGCTTAACAACCACTTGACCATCAGCTGATGGTATCCTGACATTCCTAACGAGGGAGGTGGGTTGCTCTCCTGCCCTGCTCACATCTGCAGAGCTACTGACTATAGCAGTGTCATTGCCAGAAAGACACCATCAGACAGAGCAACCTGGTTGCTGAAGAACTAGGATGAAAAAAAAAAAGGTAATTTTCTTTGGATCAATTTTTGGCCTGCCTAAATTCTGTTATTATAACTAAATACAACATCAAAGCGTGGTAACTTTCTTCCTCCTCAAACCTGGAAGTGTGGGATGTGTGTGGATAGTGTAGGGTAAGTTTAGCCCAGATACCATGGAAGGACAAAGGAAGAAGGGGTATGGGGAGAACACTAACTTCTTAATGAACAGAAGAACATAAAAGAATAAAGTCCAGGAAATTCAGGATTGTATACATACAAAATTGAATTATATATATATATTATGTATTATATATGTATATATATAATAATACACTTATTATTAATAATAATAATACACATAATAATACAATAATTTGTGTATTAAATATAAGTGTGTATATGTGTATATACGTATACACATATATACATATAGTACATGTGTATACACAAATATAAGTGTGTATATACATATGTACTATATGCACATGTACTATATGCACATACGAAACACACACACATACTCTCACACACATATATATTTGAAAGACTTGATAATTTTAAAAGTTTTTTATTCCTTTCGCTAACATCTTATATATGTATGGTAGGGGCAAGTTGGGGAAGAAAGTATTTGTGAAAATTGATAAATCATTCTACCATTAGCAACCCTTTTGTGAATTTTTTTATAAAAATGGTTTCCTGACAGCAGAGTAAGTCAGATCTCTAAGACTAAAAGAAGGGAAACTTGGAAAGTGAAGAAGCAGGAAAGGAATCCAGACCAGCAGGGGTTGGTGCACACACCCGGGAATGGGAAGCTTTGGTTAACACTGACATCTTAGCTGGTTTCATTGCCCTTTTGCCATTGTGAGCCTGACTTGGTTCATGAAAATGTAAACTACAAAAGATCCAAACATTAGACTTATTATTATGTCAAACTAAAATAACTTTAGTGATTTATTTCTTGTTCTTCGTTTTAAATCATTTTCAACCCCATATGAATTTTTCCTAAAATGCAACTTGCTGACTGTATTGCCAGCATTTCTTCCACAGAAGAGCTTCTTTGCTCTCATTAAGCCAGAACAACCATAGGAGTCAGCCATTCCTACGTGAGTTCGTAAGGTGAAATAAGAATCCATGGGAAGCGAGTGGTTTGTAGCAATGTTTTTGGTATGCGAGAGCCTCAGCCTGGTTAATATTTGTTCAGAACTTACACCTTCGTTAAATTAACTCAAGTTGGTATAAATTCAATATGTGGAATTAAAACCAAGTAGAAATTAGAAGACACTTGAGTCTCCTCTATAATCCCTTAAACTCTAATTTATTTCTTGAAACAATGTTAAGGGTTTTTCACATGCTTTTCTGATACTAAAGGAAGTTTCAGCTTATTAGGGAAAACATATAGGGGATCTGAAATGTGGCATTGGCCCCACAGACCTGCCTGTGTTGAGGGTCCAGCAGGGCTTTGAAGCTCTTCTTGCCTATTGAGGTGTCACTACTTTCAACATGACAGATGCTGTCTTTAGAGCAGGTGCATTGCCACAAGTTGCTTGGCAAACATTGTTCCTTTGTGGCAAGTTCTTCATATGGGGTAACATATACATATATATGTGTGTATATATATGTTTCTTTCTTATGAAATCTCAGAGTAAAATAAAAAAAAATTCTTTGGACTTAGTTCAGTTAGCATTATAAAATAATTATATTACAAGATATCATCTCATTTTGGAGCATTTCTATGTAACCTCAGAAAATAAATAAAAATCTGCAGCAAAAATGTGTCATACTAGAAATACAACCTGGGGGAAAATGGCACTTAGAGAAAAATGGCACTTAGAGAATGCCCACCGAGTTTCAAGGCATTTCTACACACTGCCCTATTTGTTCTCTACCTGGGCCTGTGAGGACAGTTTATTATTCCCATTTTCAGATGAGAAAATTAAGGCTCTGAAGAATAAACTTGCTTGCTAACTCCACCGTATGGCTCAATGGCAGACCCGTGATTTGAACTCACACCTGACTCATTTCAAAGCCTAAGTTCTCTGTTTTCTTTAAGCATATTTCATCATCAAGTATGCAAATTTTGAACATTCACATCTCCAACACACATCTTTTCTTTGATGTGACTAGCATAGATTTGCTCTCACTGAGATGTTTCAGAGAAAGCGTGGTTTCTCCTATTAAATTAAAGATCTTTCGTTTCCTGGTACCTGGGGAAGTTCAAAGGTTTCTAAGTTCAGAGCCAGTATTAATAAGGGCATCTTTGGATTACATGAGTGAAAGGTTTTCATAGAGAAATCATATTCAAAAGTTATTTATTTCCCAATTCCTTAGTATATGGGAGTTTAATATTGGAACAGTCTCTCATTAACCATAGTTTCTGCCCCAGGACCATTACTGGAGTGGGCAAAGGGTAGATGGGGGAGAGGTATAGACTATCGGAAAGAAGCCGTAAAGGGTTTTCTGTTTTGTTGTGTCTTGTTTTGGTTTGCTATGGGGTGAAATCCATTTTTGTTTTCCTTAGGAAGGATTCAGTTCTATCCTCAAGTTCAGCACCTTATACTCTGGGAGCCTCACAAAGAAGATACCTGATTAAATAGAAAAATCACCCAATCCTTAGAGATGAAAAGTAGAATAGTGGTTGCCAGAAACTTGGGATGAAGCGGTAATGGAGGAGTAGGGGTAAGCGGTAGAGAGAGTCAGTTTGGGAAGATGACCAGTTCTGGAGCTGGAGGGTGGAGATGGCTGTACACATTGTGAGTGTAGTTACTGATAGTGAACTAGGAGTTTAAAAATGGGTAAGATGGTAAATTTTATCTCATGTATTTTGCCACACTTAAAAATAAATAAATAAAAATCACATATCCTGATCCCCATTGGCTACAAACTTTGAACGTACCTGATTCCGAAATCTAAAACCTGTCTGTGATCATGTGAGACATGTGGCTGCTACGCCCATCTACTCGCTAAATGGACATGCTGCAGTGCTCTGTGGAAGGCAACTAGATCTCAGTGAAGATTTTCTGCCAGTTCATTGCCGATTTTTTTCCTTGAACAACGTGAATGTTCCCTATTATCTATAATACTCTGAAATTATATCTGGCATTCACAACTATTATCTATTTTTATTTATTTATTTTTATTTTGATTCCACGCAGCAGCATGGTATATCAGAAAGGACTCTGGAAGGGGACCGTAGTCTGAACTCCGGGACTTTCTCACCATTCACCTTGGGCATGACTCATACCTATCCAGGCCTCTGTAGTGACCTGGCTCTGCTTATCCTTGAACACAACCTGAGCCTCTCCCACCTGGGGACCTCTCAGAGAGATCATGCCACAGAGTGATTCCAGCATAAACTCTGGAGCCAGCCCAACTGGGTTTCAATCTCTGCTCCAGCAGTTACAAGCTGTAGGATCTTGGAGAAATTACGTATCATCTCTATGCTTCATTTCGCTCATCTGTAAATAGGCTAGTAGTAATAGCAACTGCCTTGGAAGGCTGTTAGGAGCTTTAATGAGTTAACATTTGTTAATCCTTGGAGAAGTGCCTGGCACACAGTAAGTGCTCCCTGAATGTTTGTTAATAAATAACTTCCACGTCCCTGCAACCCTTCTCACTCTCCTTTTTCTCTCCTTTCTTCCTCTGTGCTATGTGCCACGTGTTCCTTCTCTTGCATTTTGCAATCAATGAATTATTTAAAATCAAAACCCTAAAAGTCATTCTCTAATTTTCCCATTTTATTATTTTCATTGCCCACTTGGTCTACCAATTCTGACTCCTAATGCAACCTATTTTTTTTTTTTTTCCAGCATACATTTAGCTCCAGTTCACATCCTCCTCAGGGCTCATCAGTTCATTTCAAAACCTGCTCTGGTCCCCTCCTTCCTCAACCCATCCTCATAATTGCCACAATAACTACATTTCTTAAATGATAATATTTACTGTTTTATTTTACTAACATGACATGGTACACCATCCTATGGACTTTGAATTTTTAAAAAATGCAACAGAAATTCATGAAATGATTTTAGCAAAGAGTGACATGATTTAATGTGTGTTTAAAAAATGTACTCTGGGTGCTGTGTGGAGAACAGAATTGTGGGGGCCAAGAAGAAACATAGGCCATCACAAAACTGTGACCAAATGAAAGATGGAGGCAGTACAGATGGAGGGAAGAAGACAGCTTAGAAATAGAGCTTGAAAGTCACAAAATAAAGCAGGGACAAAGCAGTACCAATAAATGTTTTATGATTGGTTGAGTAAAGAAGGCACTTGATTAAATTGCAAAATTTTATGCAAACACACGTTGTCATTCCCTGACTGGTTCACAGAAAACATCAGTTGGAATAGTAAATGTTCATATCCATTTCTTGTATTCAATATGCACCTTAAGTTACCATAGTTAACTTATTTCTGCATTGTTTTCTCTCTACTTGCAGCGTTTGTGAGGCAAACATGTTCCAAAGAAGGCCAGGAAAAGCCCAGCCAGGTTGAATTCTGGGGAAAATTCACTGCAAATATACAATGCATTTGAAAACAAAAACAAAAACAAAAAACAAAAACCACCTGCAGAAGTCCACTTGAAAAACCTGGACTTATTCACTCTCTGTGCCTCTCATATTCTAGGAGATGTCTGCACATAGAATGTACAGAAAAATGTCTGTCTTTGCCCATGATGGGAGAGAAACGGCCATTCTGTCTCTTGGTAGCAGATCAAGATTGGCTTTAGAGCTCATTGGGGAGAACTATGTCTTGACCAGCATCCTTTGTCACTGAGGACACCAGTGGTCCTATGTTGGTGAGGTGCCAGCTTTTCACACTCCATCTTTTTCTAATGCAGTCACTCCAGAGCCATTGCTTAGCCAATGATCTCTGTCCTCTTGTCTCACACAAAGTGAACAGCCCCATCTCTGCTACATTCAAGTATTTATTATTTGTGTTCAAGTCTTTCAATGACAAGAATGGTCATAGTTTTCCAAGGATCTGGGGTTTTCCACCCATGCTTTCTTGCATTTTTTTCCCATTTCATGTCAGCATGACCTGTACCACCCTCATTCCTACTTGCCCAGATCATGCCATGTTCCATGAGCATGGGGTGTGGATTGGTGGCACCTCACGATTTTATTTGTTAATGATTTTTTAACAATTCCCATAGAAAATATTTGCTTGTATTCAGTAAATTAATATGAACTGAACATAAGAGTAGATAATTCACAGTTTTCTAAGCCACAATTTCTACTTTTAGGAAGTGTGAAGGCTACTTGAAGGTAGAGAACACCACAATAAAAACAGTAGTCCATGATGACACAGGGCAAATACTCTGTTCCAAAAGCTCACAGGGAGGTGAGTTCTATGGGGGGATAGAACCCACTCACAGAGGAATTTGAGCAGGATCATGAAGGCATAGAACATGCAGCGATGAGAGCCACGGAGAGGAAATGAATGCAAGATGTAATGGGTGTGAAAGATTATGAACCAACCCCATGCAGTTTGCTGGGTCAACCGTGCCTATTAAAAGTCATGTTTCTTTCATTAGCTATGCACCTTATGATCAGGTTTTATGCCCTGGCCCTATGAAAGGAACTTGAATGTAGAATGTTTCACAGGCAGGGTGGTCATTTTGATTAGAGCACTTGCCTCCTTACCAGCCCTGCTGCTTCCATAAACATTTTGTCAGGAATTTTCATCAGTTCACACTCTATGTGAGGCTCTTTAGACATCCAAGCAATGCTTCCAAAGGGATGTTTGGGCTCTTAAATGGTGATGACAAAATAAACTTTTATGAACCCTCTTGCTCAATAAACACAGCCTGGCATTTTAAATGCCAGCACATCTCAATTTTGTGAGAGGGTCTGCCTGAGAGGATTGACTTGAAACTACACAGCAAAGAGGAGGTGCTAGTCCACATTTGCGCATCCCATTTGCGTGAGCAAAATGGACCTGAAGATGGCGCTGCTGCGAGAGGGGAGGCACATGTCCAATAGCAAGGAAGCCATCAAGAATCCTTTATTCTTGAAGAGGTATGCAACAGACTGGAAAGGATCTCATTTTTCTTTGCTTTAAACACTTTGGTAAATGTAATATATTTCTACTTTTTGGGAAAGTTTAAGGGCTTTCATAGTCATGTTTGTGTTGACCTTCAACAGCAGAGATAAGCTGCTATTCAGCCTTTTGAACCCCGAAAAGAGACCCAGCGCTCTTATATATTAAGTAGTTCATGCTGACTTTATTGCTATACCAATACCATGGTGACCATTTCTGATGAAAGATTAGTAGGTAATCTCAAGGTAGTTCTCAACCTCTTCTTTCACAAGCAAAGCAAAACAACAATTGCGATATCCACAGTCAATGCATTCCTTGAGCTCACCTCAGTAACCGACTCTACCACTCCACCGTGCAAGTAGACACCCTAGTTGTTTTGCCTCTTATTCTCACAAAGTAACCCTTGAATGGTTACTTTAAAGTTAATTTTGCATTTAACAGAAAGAGTAAGGTTTGTTCTTTAAATAAAGAGTGAGAGCTGAACTGCACATCTTATTTGTTAGTCCCTTCAACTTCTCAGCATGCTTGGTTTGGCCAATGCATGGCCTGGTTCAGGTGTTGAGTAAATATTTGTTAGATGAATATGTGAATCAATACCTACAATAAGAAGCAGGCATATTGCTACACCTTGCTAAATATCTCTATGGTCCTAAGAGAAGAGGATCAGTGTTTAGTTTCATGATTTCCTTAAGTGTTAATTTCTATCTGTGAATTGTCACAAAACTACACTTTATAAGTCACTCACATTGTCATGCATTCCCTTTATCAGGCACAGCACCTGACACACAAATTCTAAGTAAACATTATTGAACGGATGAGTAGGTGGGATGGCTGGGCTATGCCTGATTCTGTGTGACCTTGTCTAAGATTTGAATATTCTAGGACAAATCGCTATTCTTTAGAGGATCCTCTTTGAAGTCTAAATATCATTGTATGGCAAGGTGTAGAACCAAATTTGAGAGCACCATATTCAAATAAAAACAAACACAAGACAAAACAAAAAAAACATCAGGATGGGCGCTCCTATTCCATAAAGGCAAGTTAGAGGCCACTGGCCATTTATTGTGCTTATTTAAAATTTTTAAGATTGATTTTTGTTTAGTTCAAAGGTACTCTGGGTTATCTGAGGATTGATTGTCTCTACTCTGTTGCCCAGTTGTTTTACTAAATTCTGTGACCTTAGGTAAAGCCCTGAACGCTTTTGGATCTTCGTTTTCTCATCTGTCAATGGACAAAGTTATCCTTCATAAAAGTGAGCACGTAGGGCAGTGTCAGCTACTTCACAGTTGAAGAGAAACTATAGTAATACTTAATTTTAAGATTTTTAGAAAAAAATTTCATTTTACCAGTCAAGCCTTCAAATCTAACCATTCAATATCTTTCTTTTTCTCTCTGCCTTCAAACTATTTTTAGAATCAGCTGAAAAAACCCTGATAATGCAACTTGTTTTCACAGCAGTTCAGTTAAGCAGAATAACGGACCCTGGGGAGGACTAATTCTTGGCCCTCATTGCCTGGGTTTCTGGGTCTGTGAATAGTCATATACAGTGACTTTAATTGGTCGTAAAAGGACCATAAATCTATTGCAGGAATGGCCACATCTGTATTTTAGAAAAGCAGTGGGAGTTTTTTAGTTATTTTATTTTAAAAACTAACCCAAAATTATAATCATTTCTCTATATTTCTTTAAGTTCTTACTTGCAGGTATTAGGATTGAATGTATCAGTATTTTCCATCCCTTGTCTATATAGTTCAACGTATATGTGATTTTTCTCTAATAGTCTGTTGTTTTGAGTGTGTTGAATAATACTCAGCTCAAAGTCAAGTCACCTATAACGTCATGATGCACACTTGTTGACATATCCATTGTCCCATTAGACAGAGAACATCTCAGGGGCAAGGACACTGTAATATTCATTACTTTAACCTCCATGACTGTCGGAAAGAGCAGGTAACCAATAAATGTTTTTTAATATAAAAATGGAATAGTCATGCGCCATTAAAGACATTTCAGTCAACAATGGACTGCATATGCGACCATGTTCCCATAAAATTATTATAGAGCTGAAAAGTTCCTATTGCCTAGCAACATTTTAGCCATCATAATGTAGTAATGCAAAGCATTGCCTTTTCTATGTTTAGATACACAAATACTTACAATTGTATTACAATTGCCTCAGTATTCAGTAAAGTAACATGCTGTACAAGTTTGCAGCCCAGGAGCCACATAACCTAGGTATGTAGTAGTTTATATAGGTTGTGATCATTTAGGTGTATGTAAGCATAATCTATGATGTCGGCACAATAAGGAAATTGCCTAATGACGCATTTCTCAGAATGTATCCTTGTCATTAAGCAACACGTGACTGTAGTAAAATTTGACAGAAAAAATAATGATTCTGTGGAAGTCTTCATAGTAATTTTTGAAGCAGAATAACTAAGAAAATAAGATCAGTTTATGTAAAGTTCAGGAAATCAATTTTTAAAGATAGGTTTTGTACTAAGCATTTAAATCATCCACATTAACCCGAGAACTTTGCAGCCTTTTCTGACCCCTTCTTGTGGTGACCTTGCTCGCTCACCCATCCAGTCCTGCTGTTCATGGTCTCAGCAATGCCTCAGCTATTGACCAGTTATTCCCAAATCAGTTCCATTTGTAGCCACTTTACTTATGTCGATAGAAACTAACCAATTAATATAGAAATGGGAAGGGTTAAAAGAAACCCATTTCTACCTCCACCTTCACATGAGTTCCCCATTGGATTAGCCTTCCAGTTTAAACAGAAAAAATAGCCTTATCTGGGCATCTGTGGAAGTGTTTTCAATGTCTTTGCAAGATCACTTGAAATATACTGATGTTAAGTTAGTACGCTTTTGCTGTGCGTAATTTGGAGAGCTCAGCCAATAATCGTGGTGTGTAACACAGGACCAACTCTCCTCCAGTGAGAGCCTGGATCATGTCAGAAGGGCCCTAGGGCAGTATGACCCCTTCTGGTCCTGTACCTGGTGTTTTTGCCCAGCTTCTAGCAGATACCTGTAGAACTGCAGCCCTGTACCTGGGAGCAGTGTAGCCAAGCTGGTAGACAGTAAAAAACTTGTGGCAGCACTGAGAATGTGTCCCAGGCATGAAAACTTTGTCGCTATAACCAGGTGATAATTTCTACTTGAAGTGATGCAGTTTATACCTCTTCTCCTGAAGTAATTATTTGATAGCACATTGTTTTTCACTCTCAAAAGTGTTCTGATCTGCTGGATAAATTAGACGATCGCTCAAAATACAGGATTATATTTTCTGTCAGCAGGATATTTTGGGCTATTTGTAGAAAAATTCTAGAGGAAAGAGACTTACCACACCCCCCAGGTATAATCCAAAAATGTATAATTACCATCTCCTGTGCAGATGGTAAGCTGGGTTTGGTCAATCACAGTTCTTTCCAGAGACTGCTGTTTTGAAGTAAACAATGGGATGAAAGTGACGCCCTGAGGAATCCTTTTGCAGCCAGAGAACTGGCTTTCCAAGAGCAGGGGTGCAAAGTGACATCATGGGATTGTGGCAACTGCAGCAGGCAAAGTTTCCTCACAAGCCGGTTCTGCACTGAAGGATTTAAATATATTCTTGCCAGCCTAGCCTCAGAGATGTTCTCCGGCCTTTCCAACCATTCTGTACACTATTCAATATATTTTAATAAACTCCTGGATATTTTTTTTCTGCTTAATTAGTCAGTCAGTTTCTATTGCTTACAACTAAAGACCTTGACTAAGACATGGGTAAACTTGAAAATTTGAGATCATAGAATATTTTTAACCTCAGGATCCACATGGAAAAGGAACGTTCTGCTGTTTTGAAGGTTCTGTTCAAGTCTCTTTCAACGAACAATGTCTTATGTGAAAAAGACATTATGTGAAAATGTCTCATTGTTTTCAAACTTGACCTTGATTTTTCATGACATAGATTTTTCAGAACTATGGGTTATTCTTTTTAAAATGATGTTAAGGTCAAGTGAGAAACTTTCTTCTCAGATGTCACATGGAAAAACTGGTGTTTGGATGTCAACTGTGGCATTTTTAATCCTATGTTTTTCTCACTGGCAGCCCTATGTTTTCAGAGAAGCTTTAGCACTCTGTAATGCCCACTGTGACAATCAACCAGATAACCTCATTTTCGATAATGTAATCTGAAAAGTGTTTAATGAGCTTTCTTCCTGCTGCTGACTCACCCTCACTTGGATACACACATTATAGAACCTAAACAGCAGCAGGTCATCAAAGTGAGCTGAAATATGCTATTGTTTTCTTGATAATGGATTCTTTAAAGATCTCAGGTATCATTCAACTGCGGACAGGCTCGGACCCTTATAGGGTGGCGCAGTATGGCATTTTGAAAGTTTTCTTTTGTGTTCAAATCCAGAATTCCAGGTAGATCCTGGGTACTTAGTAGTTGTCAGTTTAAAATCTGCACACATTTGGACAAAGCTTCTCAAATGATTATTCCATTTTTGGTTAGGCAGCGACATTTTTCTTTGATTCTTATATGTAAGGGAACTTACCGCAATGAATAATAAGATATCTGAAGACCAGTGAAATGGCTCACAGGAACTTGGTTGAATAGAACAGCGGGTTCTTCAGCAGCAGTGCAGAGCAGGGTCAGGGCCTCCTTAGAATGTGTGGACGTGACCTGCATTACTGTGACCCTGAGCTGCATCCTCATAACTGAACGAGGCTGTCAGTACCTCGGATAATCATATCTTGAGGACATGTATGGATTCACAAGTGTATACACACAAGTGTGCTTGTAGGTGTTGCTAGTTAATGAGTTATGAGTTCTTTTATATGTTTTCTGTGGCATAAGCAAAAACTAACAGAAGAGGAGGAGATTTGCAAAAGTTGGAAAGGAAGGGCTGTTCATAGTTTCTATGATTGTGGTGAACATTTAAAGGTGCTTACTTTTGTCTGCATCTGACACCAGATAGCTTCTATTCTCTGTCCAGGCCTTGAGATAAACTGTGGTCAACGTGGGAAGGAATCTTCCATAGGCTCACAGAAAGTTGGCTAATTTTTTTCCCTCCTTTTTCCATTTCTTTGTTCTATCCATTAATTCATTAACAAGCAACACCTACAAGTACACTTGTATGTATACACTTGTGAATCCATACTAGTGGATAGTATTTAGTGAGCACTTCTTATGTCCCTGAGAATGTGCATTATTTCATGACGTGAGTACATCATTATAGTGACAACCTTATCAGGGAGACACTCATTTTAACAAACCTATTTTTTACAGAGGAGGACATTAGGGCTTAAGAAAGTTAATGGACTTCCCTAAGGTTACCTATTTAGGAAATGGTGTAGCCACAGTTGAAGCCAGCAACCATTCAGCAGCCAGCCCGATGATGGGACATTTAGTCTGTACTCAACTAATACTTAATGAACTCAGTGCCATGAATCATAAAGCCAGGGCACTGGAAGAAATCCCTTTCACCCATCTTGGTTTAGGGACATAGCTAAAGTGTCAAAGTCACAGAAAACACTTCCTATTTCCTCTCATAGATGAAAATATCTTTCCCTAATTGTTTCTGAGCTACCTTGTGTAAAAGTTTGCTTTCAATTTCAGTTTGAAAAAGCACAAATTGAAAAGTTATTTTTATTTATATAAATAATTATATATTTACACACCAAAATACCTGGAACTCTTTTTTTAATAAAATGATGGATTTAATTTTATGAATTTATGAACTTAAAAATTGTTTTTTATTTTATTTTTTTAAATAGAGACTGGATATCGCTGTGTTGCAAAGTTGGGCTTGAACTTCTGGACTTAAGTTATCCTCCTGCCTCAGCTTCCTGAGTAGCTGAGTTTATTGACTTTTAAACTGCATTTTTGGAAAAATTTATAAAGAAAAGTTTTAAAAAAAAGTTTTTTTTTTCTTTTAGTGATTTTAGGATTATATTAAAGGCAAAAAAATCATTCATTTCTTAATTTTTGATTTTAAATCTACCTAACTGGATTTTAAAACTCCATTATATTGTTTTTGCTGCTATAATTGAGAGCTGTAGGAGCAAATGGCTTAAAGAATTAAACTTTCCTCCCACAGGACTTTCTGCTGACTAGGGGATTTCAACTGTGAAAGAAAAACAGTTTCCCAATCCCAGAATTATGAGGCTGAAACTCTTTTCCTTCATAGTTACCTTTTTCTTTTCCCCTACAACTAGAAATGCCATAATAGAAGTCTTTCTGAAAGACAGCAATCCCTGGACACTCAGCTACTCTAGCTGTTGATTTTCTGCCTGCTTCCATGCTGAAATCGTACTTCTGTCTTTCTATTGGTTCACCTTTTTAAGAAATTATAAGGTTAGGTAAAGGCCAAAGAAAAAGGGAATTAACAGAGTGAATCTGAAGTTTGGAAAAATGTTTAGCTGAGGTTTAGAGATTTTTCCAGAACTGATATTTTTATAGTATACTAAGAAGGCTTTCCAGGTGAAATGAAGGCTCTGAAATAAGCCACACCATGTCAGAGCTATTTTCAAAAATTTGCACTCTGTGGTCTCTGTGTCTTTCCATTCTCCTCCTTCTGGTTATTTCAAATGAAAGAAGAAAAGGTATAGTAAATAGAAAACAGGATCCTGTTTTCCTAACATGTTTTCTCCTAAGGCAGGGAAACACTCTTAAAAAGAATAGTATGTTCAAATTAAATTCAGTATTTCCTGTTAATAATCAGCACTCTAATCATATTCTAAGAATGAAAGAGACATTACTGAACCTTTTACATCAACTCTAGAGATATACTTCTTGTAGTATAAACACTTGCTCTGGAATAAACAACAGAACACTCATTATATATTGAAGTGCAGAGGACGCATAATTCATCTAGACTGTACTGTTCTCAATTAACAACTGAAAAGTTTCATCTTGAAGTCTATTTTTCTTTTTATCTGAATAGAATTTTTTTTTTTCCGGTAAGAAAGTGTCTTTGCTAAAATCAAAACGCTTAAGCTTAAACCTTATTCTGAAAATAGTTTTCTATTTTTGTTTTACATGTGTGGGCATTGGTAAAGACATCATATCCATCTTCAATTTCACAGATCTTTCTGACAGAGAAGTCTTCCCTTAGAAGATCATTATTAATGGAATCCATAGAACATCATTTTTCGGAGACCGTGTTTATTTACTAATGATTATAATTTTTTTCAGAAGTTTCCATTGCTTTTTATGGCCATTTGAGTATAAGTCTGCTGCTGAGTTAGGGGCTTCTAATTCAGAAGCAAAAATACCAAAGTTGGTTTAAGGAATTATGCCAGTATATGTCATTTTGTTCTTTTTAATCCAGTTAACAGGTAATGAAGAGAGAAAGCTGTTCTAATAGCTAATTTGCACCAGTGAAGCATATTCAGATGCTTTTTGCATGGTAAATTGGAACCCAACAAATTTCTGACTCGAAATACTGCAATGAGGAAACATGACCTGACGTAATTTGAGACAAATAATTTTCTCGGAATTAGCAGTTACTTGAGGGGAAAAGAGGTGAATATCATAATTTGGAGGGCTGGAAAGTATCCTTTGAATTGGATTTGATACCAGTGAAAAATACTGTTTAACACAAGGGAAAACAGGTTAAAACACAAAAGTTAGCACAGGAATCAGGTACCTTTGCTCCATATGTCTTCCTGCTGCCCCATCCTCTCCCCGATTATTACACTTTTAAGTTATTGAACAGCCAGACAGCTAGACTGCTAGGCAAATGGCACGTTATGAATTTGTATGGATGATATAAATAATATGGTCATTTTTATGATGATGAGGTGGATTATCACCTCCTGACGGTTTCAGTGAGTATGTAGTCAAGTGAATATCCCTAATGAATACAGGCCTTCTATCGGTTCTAAGTGTCAGAACAGCCACTTTGTATTAGCACTTAACGGAAAGTTCTGGCACTAGAAATTTTTGCTGCACTGGAAAATGTTGCCATTGAGTGATGATGAAGTGTTCACTTAATTTCAATTCCAATTAATCCCTCTTTATACATTAAATTTAAAATGGAAGTTATTGAGCTCTCCCAAAGGGGAAAAATATGTGCTAAATGCAATGAATACAGAGATGAATAAAATATAATTCTTCCTCTCTGATAATTATAAACAGGGAACACAAAGATAAGTTGTATATCAGAAATCCTCAAGACTGAGTCTAAGATTCTGTGCGCATCATTGCCTTTGCATGATCACAATAGTGTGGTCCCAGAAGTGAAATAAGTGATAAATGTGATTTTAGCATGTGGGTCACCTTAATCACCTGTGAATCTCACACTTCTCCAGAACACCAAAGAAACAGTTAAGCTGGGCATAAAGGTTGGCTTCTAAATCCATGTAATTTGAAAGTGAAAATAGCAGATATAAACTTCTTACTGTCAATAAACTCTCTCTCAGGCAATTTATTCCAAAATAAAAACTCAATCTATGATGACACCATCAAATGACAGCATGATGTAGTAGAAAGTTTGGGATGTATAATTGTCAGAGAGTTGGATCTGAATCAGGGAAAAATAAAAGCAGTATAATTCCTTGTCCCTGCATGTGAAACAATGCTTGGAGTGAATGTATTTCCATGCCCCTATATTAAAAAGTACTTAACTATTTAATCTGGGAAATACCTGTCTATGGACGATAACATGGTGAATCAATTTAAGTATCTTACACTGTATTTCTGCCCTTTTAGAATATTTATTGCAGGATTTCTGGTGATACTAAATAAATACATAAATATCTTACTGCAACGAATAATTTACTGATTAAGAGTTAATTCCTAGCTTTATTGCGTATACCACCTTCTTCTTGGATTAATTGAACATTTCTTGTATCTTTTGGTTTTACTTTCTTTTTATGGTTGCTCTCTGTATCTTTGACTTACCATGGTATACTATCAATTAGTATTCTACCACTGCCTGTAAAACAGAACCTTGCAACCTCTGTATTTTAATTGTCATACATTCTACTTATACATATATTATAGACCTTAAAATATATTGTTATTTGACTTTAAATAGTCAACCGTCTTTTGAAGAAACTTTAGGAAGAGAAAAAAAATTACTCACACATTTACCACTTGTATGTCCATTCCTTTGTATAGATTTAAGTTTCCATCTAGTGTCATTTTTCTTCAACGAAAGAGTTTCCTTTGACAGTTTTTGTAGAGCAAGTATGCTAGCAATAAATTATTTCAGTTTCTATTTGTCAAAACTATATTTACTTCACCTATATTTCTGAAGAGTGTTTTCTGTGCATGTAGAATCCTGGGATAACAGGGATGTCCCCCCACTACCACCCCTCCATCTTTCAGTGTTTCAAAGTTGTTTAATCACATTCTGAATTGGACTGCTTTTGCTGAAAAGTCAGTAATAATTTTAATTTTTGTATATCTATACAAAATTGTCCTTTTTTCTGGCTTTTTAAGGATTTTTTTATCATTAATTTTAAGCAAATTGATTATGATGTGCCTTGGTGTGCTTTAATTTTCTATTTTCTATTAAATTATTCTGTATAATATTGTTTATTATTTTTGTGGATTACTTTTTAAGCCAAATATGGAAAATCATCCTCCAACATTTCTTTAAATATTTTTTTTTGCTCCCTTCCATTTCTGGAAGTCTATTATATGCACATTTTATGTATTGATATTGTCCACGTATCATTGAGATACGTATAACTTTGTTCAGATTTTTTCTCTTTGTTCTTCAGATCAAAATGTTTCATTGCCTAAATTTTACTTCTTTCTGGCATGCTCCTCAGAATTCTTCCAGCCTCTACCTACTGCCCAATTCCAGAACCACTTTTCCATTTTTAGGTTTTTGTTACAGCAGCACCCCAAGTACCTAGAGAAGTCTTTCATGCCTGCTTCTCTGCCAGATGACTTGAATATGCTACTAGATTTGGAATTCACCTTTCTCCAGGGTCATTACTGATTTTAAAGAGGTGAATTTACCTGTGCTAGGGTTTTCATACTGGGAGTGCTACCAGAACTACCACAGGATGAAAGTGGTGAGCCCACCACTGCAGAGAAGTTTTCTCAGAGCCATAATTGAGAGGAATTCTTCTCAAAATAAGCTCTACTCCTTTTCACTCACTGAAAACAACTTGGATAATGAATAACAGCCAGCCCCATTTCAAAAAGATTACCAGGGATAAAACAAACTTTTCATCGGTCAAAATCATCTTCTGAAGAAAATGATTTCTTAAAAGAAACGAACATTTTAAATCAAAGGGCATTGTCCTGTTTTGGATTAACAAAACAGGAAAAATAACCAAACCTTGTAAAATTATTTGAAATTTTCTTGTTTTTATCATTTGAGTGCCTATAGATGCACATACAAAAACAACTGCCATTTTTGTATATAATAGTCTTTCAAAATGGAGATTTACATTAGGAGAGAATTAAACATCCAGGAGGGATGAACAGTATTTCATGTGTGCTACGTAGTGTTTTGCTTCATCAAGAGTCATTTTCAAGAATTATTTTTACTGCTGCAGTCATTCTTCTTAAATTTATAATCATCTCAAAAAAGATGTCACAATCAACAGTTAGATAACCATGTGTGAGGTCAGTCATTTTGCATGATGTATGTAATCAAAAAGTTTGAAATGTCTGCTTACTAATAAAGAATGTTTTCACTGAAAAAAAATGTATCATTGCCTATAAATTTACCAAACATTGTATCAAATATCTTGTTCAACCCATTTAATAAATTTTTACATTCAGACATTAAAATTTTTAGCTTTAAAAGATCCATCTGATTCTTTTTATATTTTTTATTTCTCTTCTCATTGTGCTTGTGTTTCATTTAAATGCTTGAACAATTTATAATGACTGTTTTAAACTATCTGCAAATTTCATCATTTCTGTCATTTCTAGACATTTCTAAACAATGTCTATTCACATTTTTTTCAGATGATAATAATGGGTCACATTTTTCTGCATCTTTGCATATATACTAATATTTGATTGGTTGCTGAATATTGTAAATATTAAATTGTTAAGTGTCAAGATTATATTGTTTTCCTTTAGTGAGTGTTGCAATTTGTTCTCATAGGCAGTTATTTACATGCCAAATAGATTGACATTTTTAAAAATTGATTTTAACTTTGTTTGGGTGAGTTTGGAACAGATTCATCTAGCGCTAGTTGATGCTTACTGCTAAGACCCTCCTGGGGTCTCTGTTGAATGCTCTGGCTATTCAACGGAGTCCTCTCTTGTTACCTGGAACTGCACCTTCCAGCCCTGTGCAGGCTCTGGTGATTTTTCAACTTATGTCATCCTGTAGTTATTCTTTCCCTGGGAGTTGACAAAGATGTTCTCCTTGACCTAGCTTTAGTGAAATTTCTTTAAGTCCTCAAAACTCTGATCTTGGACTCTGTTCGTGGCCTACTTGGCCCGGTTTTAGCAAGAATCCTGCTGAGTCAGTTTAGAAAACTCCCCGACCTCAATATAAAATCAAATTCTTCATTCTCCACCCTCCATATCTTATCACCTTGCCTGCCTTCAGCAAGAATCTTGAGTTTTCTAGTTGACTACAGGAGCAGGGCAAATTTAGGCTTCTAGTTACCTCATCATGGCTACATGCAGAAATTCAAAAGTTAATATTTTAAGAAATATTCTTTCTCTCTTCACTAGAAAGTAAGTCTCACAGCAACAGAGATTACTTTTGCTCTTATATCTCTAGTTCCTAAAGTAAGCGTCTGGTATACAACTGGTCCTCAAGAAATTATTGTTGAATGAATGGTGACAAGGAATCTAGTCAGGAGGCATGTGGGTGCACATGAAAGAAATTTCCATGAATAATGGTTTACTCAATAGGTGCTTCAGCTCTGCACATTGCAAGAAGTGATGGGGAGGGCAGTTCCTGGCTCTGGCTCAACTGCGGTGCTTCCATGAAGATACAGTCTCTGTCTTGCCACCCCATCCTTACAGGTTTTTATTTGCTCTTTAGGCTTCTAGCTACGTGGTTAATGGAAATGTGTCTTCTTTGGTGGTATCTATAAAGCATGTGTGCTGTGTTATTTGAGTATATTCAATTTTTTGATAGACAAGAAGAAAGGAAAATGGATGATGTAACTCATAAGTTGTATTAAGTATAGATTTTAAGCAAATGGCTTGTGAATCATAGGAAGATCGTAAGATGTATAGATTATAAATTAGTAACCCATAAAAACACATCAGATATAGGACAAAGGGGATATTTATGTGTTGAGACAGAATAAAGAAGACTATTATCTACAGATAGCGATAGAAAAGCCACATAGACCTTAAATATGCACAAGGTTCAGATGATGTCACCTGTGATTTGAAAGCTATGCCCTTCTACATCAGCCTCTCCGGGTGACACCCATATGGCCCCACACGTTGTCTGCCAAAGGTATGCATATGAGAGGCCTGCCTGCTCTTCAGGTGGCTAGGGAGTGATGTTGTGAGGGGGACCACAGCATGACTGCAACAGAGCAGCACGTGTTGGCTTCAGGCACTGTCTGCCTGTGGACACCCTTGGCTCATCATCAGCTCTGGCACTTGACATACTGGTTCAGCAAGAAGCCTGCTGTGGTGAAGAGGGGGCTGGGTGAGCAAGTGTCATAACATAGGACTCAGTGAGTCTTTCTTCCTCCTCCCTTCTCTTTCTCCTTGCTTCTCACTATAGGCTTTAGATGGACTCAAGTCTCTGAGGTTCAACATCTTAGTTTGGTGTGTGACTCCTTCTGCTCCATGACCTCAGGGACAACCTTTCTGGCAGTGCAGTCAGGGGCTACTGTGGCATGCCAAGGTTTTCCCAGCTGGTATGACTACCTCCACGCTGCCGGTAGGAACACAGAGTGTGGGCAGTGCCGGGGACCCGGGCTTCATTGTCTTTTAATAAGCATTCTAAACTTTACAAAAAGCTTCCCAACAGACTGATAGTTCACCAGCTAGAATTATGTCACTGGGACACTTCTACCCTGCAAGGGAGGCTGAGGCAGAGAATTTTTAGATTCTGAAGGCTCTGCCATAGAGGTGACCAGAGAGAAAAGGCTGGGGATAAATATGGGAACAGGTAGTTAGCAGTCTCTGCCCCAGATACGATATTGAATCTGAGCCTCAGAATTCTTGTTAATAAAATATGTTCCTATGTCACTGGATTTTTGTGAGGATAAAATAAATGCTCTATGTGAGATGCCTTGCATAGTGTCTGACCCATCGAAGGGGTTCAGGCATTAGTTTTATTTACTCCATTCTATCTTATTTTATTCTGTCTTTTCTGCAGAGCAAACTAGGTGTCCTATCATTTTTCACTAAGTTAGGCTCAGAATGACAAAATGCAATGTGGCTCCAATCCATCCTTCTCTCTCTTATCTCTGTCTTACCCTGACTTGCAGGGTAAACACTCCAGTGTCTGAACAGGCCCCATGCTGTGCCGTCTGTGGGGCTCTGCCAGTTCCTGGAGGTGCTCATCCATCACACCCTCCTCCAGAACCAGCCCCAGGCCAGGCCCAGGGCCCTCAGCACATCCCCAGTTTTCCTGTAGTCAAGATGACTTTCTCTATGGTCCCATAGATTCCCATTGTTGTTTTATTAAAGCACAGTCTGAAATTTTTCCAGCTAGTCTTATAGCTGTCAAACTTTCAAAATTTAATTTCCTTGAGCAGCATAGTCTCCCAGCACAGAGTCCAGAAACACAATAGGAGCTCAGGGTATTTTTAATCCTGCCTGTGGTGCAGTTGGGGAGGGGCTTCAAAAGTGTACACACGACCCATCTAAACGTTTAACATCTCTGTGCCCTAAAGTTGTTCTAAATATATACTTTTGAATGGTTAAAAGCTGTTTTCTCTAGAAGTCTCATTTTAGGCTGACAGGCGGAGCTCTGACCAAGATGCCCTTTAGGCCACATAGGTTCCCCTCTGATGTGTGACAATTCAATTGATTCCAACAGGGCAGGGATCCCCCAGGCAGTAGAGGGCAGCAGAGATAGCAGTTCTAGGAATGAATTCATTAAAAGCCCCTCGTCTTGGTTGAAAGGTGCTCTTACTTGGCTCTTTGAGTTAGCAGAGGCTTTCTTCCACAAAATTGACTACACACCTGTATCTGGGAGGAAATCTACTAAGTCAGTACTTACTGGGAAATGTTAACGTGCACTGCATCTGTGATTAAATGAAAACAGCAAGAAAACGTTGTATGGATTCACAGTGGATTTGTTATAAAAAAAAAAAAAAAAAAAAAAAAGAAGCACCTTAATAACTCTTCTTTAAATTAAAAGTCTAAACATATGTAATATGACTGTACATACTATATCTTTTAGAAATAAAATGTTAACAATAATCTACAAGTTTGTGGCCTTTGTTAAAGAAAAAAAATTAAAACATGCTATTTTACCATCTTAGAATTTTTTTTTTCCAAATAGTAAGAAAGACTTTTCTCCATGATGGTATTAAACTCATCAAAAGACGCATAACTATTTTTTTTTTTTTTGAAAATCTTAGTCTAAGAATTCATTAGTTATAAAAATATATAACTTGACAAGAAATGTTTTCAAAAGGAGAGCTCCTTTGTATTTAATTGAAAGGTTTGGTAAACACTTCCTATATTTCATTTCTATTTTGAAAGAACTAATATGCCTTAAACAACAAAATAAGCATTTCAAAATAGTTAAAACACATCAATTCTCAAAAAACCTATACTGAAAAGGATTTTACTTTGATAAGAGACATCAGAGGTAATTTTTTTTTAGTTGCCGTCTCATAATAGAGCATTTCTAGACTTCTAAGATATTTAGACTATGAGACATTAGATATTAATCATATTTCTTTTATGTTCTTCACAGATTTCAGAGAAAATTGTAGGAGTTTAATATATAGAGTTTTTCTTATTTCCACTAGATCTGATAGTAAAGGACGTATTTACAAATAATAATGATTCTTTGTAACATTATAAGGTCATATAAACAATAATGGAAAAAAAAAAAGAGTGACCAGAAATAACTGTTTAATTTTTATTTGGATCTACAGAGAATTTTTTTTAAGAAGGTGCCTTGAATATTGACAATCAAATTTTAGGAACTAATAATTTCTAATTTACTTATTTGTGCAGGGATTCAGTTCAATGAATAGTTTATTTATATAGATTCATGTTTTGAAACAGAGTCTCTCTCTGAGACCCAGGCTGAAGTTCAGTGGCACGATCTTGGCTCACTGCAACTTCCGCCTCCTGGGTTCAAGCGATTCCTGTACCTCAGTCTCCCGAGTAGGTGGGATTACAGGCATGTGCCACCATGTCTGGCTAATTTTTGTATTTTTAGTAGAGGCGAGGTCTCACCATGTTTGCCAGGGTGTTCTCAAGCTCCTGATCTCAGGTGATCTACCTACCTCGGCCTCCCAAAGTGCTAGGACTATAGATGTGAGCCACCACGACTGGCCAAAATATTGAATACGGGCAAGATTATAGGTGATGGAAAAAATATTTGATATAACAAGGAAAAGCAATCATCATGGTCCTGTAGTAATGTCTGAGTACACCCCAGGTCCACCCCAGTTCTGGGGAATCAGGATTCAGTCCAATTTCACTGATAGAAGAGTGGATATTTAGAGAGGTGAGGATTTTCTCTAATACATTGCACTATAATCAGAAAACAAAGGGTAGAGAACATGGAGGAAGGAAGGAAAAAAGGAAGGAAGGGAGGGAGGGAGGAAGGGAGGGAGGGAGGAAGGGAGGAAGAGAGGGCAGGCAGGCAGGCCGGCCAAGATTTCATCCACTCCCAAAGATAAAGAAATTTTTATTTTTCACAGTATTTCTAAGGTGCCAATTTAAAATATTATTTTTAGATCACCTGTAAGTTAGAGGTAGCTGAGATTGTGTTAGATCTGTTTATAGATCGAATGTAGAATGTCTTTTCTATTCCTATTATTTTTGGACATTACCCTGCACTTAACAAGGTAGGGGTAGCATTGAAAAGAATAGTCATTCTCTTTAAAAAGATTTCAGGCATCCCTCCCATCCTTTCCTCCCCACCTCCTCCTCCTTCTCATTCTCTTTTTCTCTTCTCTCCCTCTCTCTCTTTTTCTCCCAGTGAAGGCTACTGCAGTGGCATGTGAAAATCAAATATTTCAAGCAAGTTTGAGAAATAAGAGCAGACTGGTGACAAAAAGGATATCAAAACACCTAGGAAAGAGTTAGAAAAATAGAATTGTTGATAAACTCCTCTATCATCCTGCAACCTTAGAAGCCTGTTTGATCTCTGATTTCATAAAACAAATTGCTACATTTTGCTTTGCAAACTCATCCTACATCAGTAGGTAAAAAACAAGTCATACTTCAGATTGCATTGTATGTATTTCAGTTTAAGAAATTGAAAATAGTTTCATTAAATGAATGGCTTGTATAATGAAAAGTATTAATAGTCCCGCTGAGAACACTCTTTTGATCTGGAAATTCTTACTCTTTTGTTTATCTCTATCCAGCAAGACAAAGACATACAGGATTAATGACTAGAATCTGAATAATTATTAACTGAGCTTGCCAGTACCCCCGTTCACCTTCACACAGAATTCGAGGTGACCTCATTTTGAAATGCAGGGATGAATTCTTTGATCATGCATCTCTCCCTTTATGACTCATGCTTTCAATGCATTCATAAGATGATTTATAAGTGAGGGAATGTATGTATGCAAGGAATTAAGCCCTTTGTATTTTGCATTTCTTTTGCCTTTGAAATAGTCTCCTTCAGAATTGTCAATGTAGAGCACTCCTGTCTTCCAGACAAACAGATGAGGTCCAGATTGCCACAGAGAGTTGAGAACAGCTCTGCCCCTCCAAGATTTAAGAAGGCAGAAAGTAGCTGGGCACTGAGCAAGGCCAGGACTTTCTCACTGGCCCAGAGGCTTGGAATGGGAGGGTTCTCGTGATGTATTCTCCACTTTCAGATGTGGGGTTGGGGGAATGGCCTGAGCCTGGGTTTCTTTCTTCTCAGCCTGCTCCCTCTGGCCTCATCTGTGGGCTGAGAGGCCCTCAGAGTTTGTTCAAGAACCAGCAGGGAGGCCTTTGGAGTGCAGCGCTCTGGGACTAAGAAGCAGGAGGAGGCCTGGCAAGGCAGGATGCCAGTCCTGGAGAATGAAAACTGGCCTCCTCACTCCAGGATTCCTTAAAGACTGCCAACTGGGCACGCTCTTCCTGCTGTCCCGGAGAGAATGACTAGCAATTTAAAGACCAATTAGACCCCAAGAATCCTTGGTCCTTGGCCTATTACTAGGTCATAGAAGAAAATAGCAGTGATGAGATAGAAATGTCAGTGGCATTAGAAATGCCAGGCCAGATGTGCTGAAGAAACTGCTTGATGGTGGCTGAAATCCATGCCCAGCATCTACTGGTACCTCTCTCTGATTTAAACTGGAGGAAATTTGACAGCAAAATCACATTCACCTGATCTCCTTGATCTCCAATAAATACATTTCAGTTGATATAAACATTAGCTGTGCATATGTTTCTTACTTTTTTTTTTTTCCTGAAGAGTAGGGTCTAAATCAATATAGTTTAGAAATTAAGGTCTTATGGTATATCCCTACCAAAGAACTACAAGGGAACAAGGCAAAGGTAGACAAAAATGTGCCTATCATGATGGCCTTTTGGTGATGCAGGTGAGCCTGCCTCCTGAGCAAGTATTCATGCTGGTTTCTGTCTGGGAAAACATGAGATGGAAGAGACATTTGAACTTTAGTATAGGAGAAGCCTGTTCTAGAGACAACAGGAATGCAAGCTAGTCATTCATCCATGAAACCCACCCATGCAAATTCTGAAGTCTGGGGAAGGCCTCAGAAAGAGGTGTCCAGGGGTGGGCATGGCAGTGCTTATGGCTGAGCTGGGTATAACCAGGGGAGGGGGATGGCCCGGGCTGTGGCTCGCAGCCCTTTTGAGAGACAGAGCCACACAGCGAGCTCTGCACCAGAGATGGTGACTGGAGAGAGGACAGATGTCCTTGGTGTGGACATTCCATCTTCCTATGGTTCCTTGGGTTTTGTTTGGTTCTCTATCTCCAAAACTATCTAACTTTTAAAGTATTGATGAAATCAATTATCTAGTCATTCATGGAAGGCTATCTTTCACATCTATGTTCAAGATGGGCTGGCATTTTTGGTTTTGAGCTACTTTTTGCTAAATTGCGAAATCATGATTGGAAAGCTTTGTGAGATCACACAGGACGCTTTTCAAATAATTCTAAAATTTGATAATCTATGAAATAGGAGTGTGTTATACAGGAATAGGCATTTTCCAGAGAGTTTGAAAGTATTTGAGTAAATTTATCCAGATCCAAAAAAGCAAAACACAGCAAACAAGGAAAGTGACCACTGGTCTTTCTTTTTGTATATTTTGCATATCTGGATTTATTTCTTTTGAAATTTCATGATTTAACTACAGATAACTAAGACCAGATGGCTGCTATAATTTGTGAATTGACTTAAACTTCAAAGTAGGTAACATTAAAAACTCTGATTGTCAAAGTCTCTCAGCAAGTTTTGTCCTATATTTGGAAAAAGTAAAAGGATGTTAAATGTAATACAAAGATGCCCCAAGAAATCAAAAAAATAAAAATTAGAAATTTCGGGACTCTGATTGAAATACATGTAAAAGTATTTTCTGATTATGTAAGTAACATATAGTCATCATATTAAAGATACAAAAACTATACAGAAAAAGGTAAAAAAAAAAAAATGCAGACTAACCATAATTTTCTCTCTCCAGTGAAAATGATTACTTATATTTTAAAGTATGTCTGTCCTTTTTACAAACATACTATAAATTGCTAATGCTGATATAGTGTAAAAAAGGATAAATACGTGAGGTAATGCATGTTAATTAGCTCAATTTAGCTATTCCACATATTTTTATACATATTTTTAACATGAAGTTGTACACAATAAATATGTATGATTTTTATTTGTTAATTTAAAAATTCATTAATTTGAAAATATTCTCTTGCAGAATATGAGAACTATAATAAAGAAAAACAAAAATCATTTTAAAATTTCCATACCAGAGATAATTCCTTGTATTTTAGATATTATTTGTAGGCTTTCTGTATTTTTGTCTGCATAGGGCAGGGATCGACATACTTTTTCTATAAAGGGCCAGATACTAAATATTTCAGGCTTTCAGACAGACTCTCTGTGTCAACTGCAAAATCATGAGATCTATACAGTTAGAAAGGAGACTTTATTTCTTATAAAGGGTTACAGTCTGCAAGGCAGCAATCCCACAGGGTGAGAAACGCACTCTAAGGCAGAGCCTGAAAGACCGGCACATCTAGGGAGGAAATTGTCCCACAGAAAGGACAATTGCTGAATTGTCCCATAGAAAGCTTACATTCTACCCAAGTCTATGAGAGTGACTACTTCTCCACGTGTTCACCATCTCCTGAATCCATCATCATTTATTTTTTTGTTTAATTTGTGTTCGCCATCAATGATATTAATTTTTTCATGCTTATCAGCTATTTAATTTCTTCTTTGGTGAATTTTCTCTCTCTTTTTTTTTTAATAATTGTTCTTATTGGTAGTGTTCATTTTTTCCTATTGATTGATGGGAAATTTTATATATTGAGACTAAAATTTCCTTGACATGTGTGTGGTAAATGCTCCTTTTGTTTCTTGTTTCCTTTACATATAATTGATGGGCTTTTATTTTAATTTAAAAAACTGATTTTAAAGTTTCCAGTAAATAACATTTTACAATTTTGTATTTTTCCTTATTCAACAAAAGAACTTTCTTAACTGTATCTTCAAGGCTATGTTAGTTTTTAAAAAACTTTTACTCCACCTGAAATTTAAAATTAAATTAGGAATTAATTATATGTATTTAGTTTTCAAATAGCTATTTGTTTAAGAACTATTTTGTGTGAAACACCATCTTAATTACACACTCAATTCTTCTAAATACTAGAGTGTATTTTGGTATATTTTATCCTATGGCATTAATCTTGGTGCCAACTATTTTACCAGCATGATGGAATTTCAATTAAAATAATATTATGATGGCTTTTAATATATAGGAGTGTAAATCTTCTTTTTTATTTTTTGACATTTTCCTAATTTGTATTACAAATTAAACTTAGGATAGTTTTAAAATTTCTTGTCCTGCTGTATTTCTATTAGATCTGCAATAATCTTGTAAATTGATTTAGAGAGAGTACTATCCTTACGATAAAGTTAGTTTCCACTCAGCAGTATGATCTGTTTATTTGTTCAAGTCTTCTTTTGGCTCTTTGTAATTTGTTTTTTTTGGGGGGGTTCTGTATATTTATTTCTAAGTGTACTTTAATTCCTTGGGGCTATTATGAATTGATCTTTTTTTTTTTTTTCCATTATACATTTCTAATTTGAATCTCCACATACCTACTCACCCAAGCCTGGGGCCCAAGAATAATTCTAAACTCTTTCCTATCTACCCAGTCCTCATGTTCTGCAGACTCTGCTCCCTCCTCTCCTCTCCACCCCACTGCCACTGACTTCATTCAAGCTCTGAACATTTGCTGACTGGACGATTCCACATTCTTTCACATTGGTCTCCCTAGATCCAAAGTAATTTCACTCTACCTTACACTTCAACAATGAGTGATTTTTCTAAAATTCAAATGTTATCATACATCTCTTCAAACTCTTCACCGTTTTGCCATTGACTGTTACCAGATTTTTAGGCATAGATGATCTGACGGTCAGGTCCTTGTCTCCATCATCTCCAAACCCAGTCTCACTTACCACTTAGCTCCAGTTTCCAGACTGCTCAGTTTCATTTACACACCAGCAGTGAGACCTGCAGACTTCACATGCACCCTGTCCTCAGCCAGCGTGTCATCCCCATTGCTGCTGTCCACCTGGAAAACACCCGCCTTCTCATGTTTTAAGTCTCAAATCAACAGTGCCTCCTCAGCAAAGATATTCCTATGTTTCTCTTCCTACTCGCAGAGTAACCCACATGTCCTACCTTTTGGCTCCCATATCCCTGTGCATATTTCTGTCACAGCACCTGCTACACGACAGTACACTGTTCCCTGCATATCTGCTTTCCCTTACCAGACCGAACATCATACTCTTCACATAATTGATGGTGGCTGCAATAGGTAACTTCCAAATTTTAAGGGTTTAACACAATGAAGGTCTGTGGTTCTCCACAACAGCTTGAGTCCAAGTGGTGATTTAAAAACTCAGCTTCCCTCTGCTTCATGATGCTGCCATTTTAGATACATGGGCTGCCTGACTTCCACAGAGAGGAAAGAGAGGCTATGAGGGCCTCACAGCTGCGCCTATGGACAAGCCTTGACATCCTTCTGTCCAGATTTCATTGACCAAATCTCTTAATAGGTGCTAGCCAGACATCATGGAAAGCTGGAAACGGGGTCCTCCTTTCTGCCTAGGAAAAGGAAACGGAAGTATTAAGCAGCAAGCCAGTGTCTGCCATAACTATCCAGGAGAAAGAACTCTATCCTATCTGTTAGTTTTAGTATTCCCAGCATCTGCTTTAGTACTTGACACTCAGATAGTGGGACTGGCTGAGGTCCTGTGGACAGGAAATGAAAACACATACCCAAAATAGGTACCTATTCTTGTCAAAAACGAATTGTTGCCCATTCAAGAATGGGTGTAGAGCTGGCTCTTTCACCACCATTTGTTGGAGTTTGGGTTTTCAGGCTTGTTCTGGGATAT
>NW_012101714.1:130121-199799 GCF_000951045.1 Mandrillus leucophaeus
TTCCTATGTTTCTCTTCCTACTCGCAGAGTAACCCACATGTCCTACCTTTTGGCTCCCATATCCCTGTGCATATTTCTGTCACAGCACCTGCTACACGACAGTACACTGTTCCCTGCATATCTGCTTTCCCTTACCAGACCGAACATCATACTCTTCACATAATTGATGGTGGCTGCAATAGGTAACTTCCAAATTTTAAGGGTTTAACACAATGAAGGTCTGTGGTTCTCCACAACAGCTTGAGTCCAAGTGGTGATTTAAAAACTCAGCTTCCCTCTGCTTCATGATGCTGCCATTTTAGATACATGGGCTGCCTGACTTCCACAGAGAGGAAAGAGAGGCTATGAGGGCCTCACAGCTGCGCCTATGGACAAGCCTTGACATCCTTCTGTCCAGATTTCATTGACCAAATCTCTTAATAGGTGCTAGCCAGACATCATGGAAAGCTGGAAACGGGGTCCTCCTTTCTGCCTAGGAAAAGGAAACGGAAGTATTAAGCAGCAAGCCAGTGTCTGCCATAACTATCCAGGAGAAAGAACTCTATCCTATCTGTTAGTTTTAGTATTCCCAGCATCTGCTTTAGTACTTGACACTCAGATAGTGGGACTGGCTGAGGTCCTGTGGACAGGAAATGAAAACACATACCCAAAATAGGTACCTATTCTTGTCAAAAACGAATTGTTGCCCATTCAAGAATGGGTGTAGAGCTGGCTCTTTCACCACCATTTGTTGGAGTTTGGGTTTTCAGGCTTGTTCTGGGATATAGAGTTGTTTTCAGGCAACCTGGTTGCCATGTGAGAGTCCAGCAAATCTTTCTTCCAGGACCCAAATATCCTGGAGGAACTTAGAGCTTTGACCAGACCGTCAACGGAGCCATTGTAAAAGCTTAACTCAACCTTGATCCCAGAGGTTTCTCCAATGCCCACTGAAGAAAAGTCCCGGGAAATCCAGAGGCCTCTCATCCCATCTGCTCAGAAACATTAATAAAGAATGTTAGTAAACTGATTCTCAACCCTAGTATCAAATTCTTTTCCCCATTACCAGAAGGTCTACCCCAGCAACAGGACCGAAGAGCAAAGAACTTCAGGAGATCAGAGATGGCTTGCCTTACAAAAGGGGAGGAGTAAGGACATTTTATTTGTGAGGAACTAAAGGATGGTAAAACTGAGATACCTTTTACTCAACAGATTTTTTTTTGGCTTGAAAGAAAATTAAGAGACACTGGGCTGAAAGGAGTTCAGAATGAATCAAGAAACGAACCATTCAAATGTGGCTGTAGTTATTGCATTTATTGTAGATAGGATCCTTCTGGGAATGCTAGAATGGGGAATTATGACAGAGCTGATTCAGCTATAAACCTTATTCTTGTACTTTTCTCTTTTACCGGTGATTTTATGCAGCAGGTTGAGAAAGCTACTCCATGCTAGAGTAAACTGTATACCAATAATTTTGATAACCCAAGATGAGTTCTGCTTTGTCTTTTGTTTTTCTTGTCTTCTTCTTTCCTTCTTTGTAAGGAAGGAAGCTTCCTTTGATACCAGTAATTTTTAAGGAATCTGTGTAGTGTGAACGTATTTGAATGACTCTAATATACTTTAGTTCTACTTTTTTATTTGACCCAAAGAAGCACCAATAGATCTTAAGTATTTCCATGTGTTTTAGAAACCTGAAGTCACTGAGATGAAATATACGGAACATAAGGAGTATTGAGACAGTAGTAATTGTAGAGGACATGGCTGGTGGGGACACAGGGAAGCTCGTGCAAGGACTGCTGAGCTCTTTATACCCAATATAAAGAATTTGAGGCAAGGTAACTTGTAGGGGAAAGATTATAAAAGAAACATTGGGTAGTTTGACTAAAGCATAAAAATTTGATAACTAAATTTTATGGTTTTCAAAAATTTGAATTGCAATAAAAGAAAATTATGTGCTACTTTAATTTTCAGCAACAAATAAAGGCATGTATGGAGAAACTTATTAAAAATGACACATTTGAGTACCTTTAACAAGAAGAGTGAGTGGGGTTCACTGTAGTCTATTTGCTACCAAATAGCTTTTCATCTCTTTGTGGGATGGCACCACACTGGGGGCTTGTGCACTCTGTCCTTATGACAGAGTGCAGGTGGCTCACCTGACTTTCTGACTAGTGTCAGATCAAGCTCATGATGGACATTTCTGGTTGTATGGTCACTTGATAATCCATGATCACCAGAGCCCAGTAGCATGCCTGTAGTTGTGTTTTAAAAGCTGTTGAATTGCAGATGCAAATGACATGGCTTTGTTACCGAGTCCAAGGAGGTTTATGTCTTTATTTTCCTTTTGGGGTCTGCCATAAACCCCACAACCATCTTTTCCTATCATCTATACCTCTAGCATCTCAGTTTTCCAGGTCCTACAGCCCAAGCAGCAGGGCCTCTTGCATAGCCTAGGTGCATTATAGAGAGCTCTCCTATAATGGGTCCCATGTAAATCTGGCAGCCTTTCATAGCACTTGATGCATGGTCCGGAGAAATAGTCCTAGGTATGGCATGTATGCCAATGGAGCCTATTAGGAGTTGTGCTTCCTTCTTTGAAGCTGGAGGTGTGAGACATAGTATTTCTCTTTACTTGGGTAGAGGTGTTCTTTTAAACATGAACCACTAAATGTCCAAAATATTATAATGTAGCCAGCCCTAAGTCATTGTAGGCTTTATATCCTACATGTTTCTGACTAAGACCTCCATAAACCTTGCTGCTACCTACTCCCCTAGCCCAATAAGCATAAAGTCAAAGATATAATGGATGAGTATGATCGTCTTTAGGGTGTCCAGATGGACCAAAACTCATTGGCCTACACAACAGAGACTGAGAGATTGAAATGAAACCCTAGGCCATGAACATGATCTTCTTATACTAAAGGGAAATTTTAAGCACAAAATTCAGGATGGTGTTGATTCTCAGATGGGGACAGGGAAAGACATGGCTGGAGAATACGCAGCTTCAGGTGCACTGTGTTCTTCTGTTCCTCTAGGCTAGTTCTGAGAATATGGCTGCTTATTACATTATTCTTAAACCTTGTAGCATGTGTGAAATGTTTTATGAAAAAATTTTAAAGCATTAAAAATGAATTTAATTTTAAAAAGAAAGTGACAGGTAAGAGAAAGAGGGGTAGCCAGAGAGATGTCCAGGTTGAGGCAAGGAACTCTCTTTATGATGAAAGAAAAGACCACATTATAGGATACATGGGGAGGATACAGAAAATAAAAGATGTTAGAAGGGACTTCATCAAGGTTAGGAACAGTAGATGAGTCAAATCTGAATCAAGAAAAAGATAAGGAAAGATGCAAATATAGCTGATTTTGTCCATGAGAAGGACAGGAGATTGAGAAACAGGAATTCATGCCTAATGGCTTCATGTTTCTCTGTGAGTAAGGACAAGGTCATCTGAAAGTAGTGAGACAGTAGCAACTGCAGAGGACTTGGCTGGTGGAGACACAGGGAAGCTCATGCAAAGAATGTGGAACTCAACCAGGAGCCCTGCTGAGTTCCTACAGTCATGGCCTTTGTGTGCTCCTCCAGCAGCATTCAGAAGCCCAGGGTGGTAATGGTGGAGAAAATCAATGATTAGGTAAATCCAAGATTGGCGAGTTTCAGGGAAGATGTGGTGGACAGACAAGGAAGTAAGGATATCGACAATGCGAGCAGCTTGGTGTTTGGAAAGAGGCTGGATAGAAGAGGAAAGGAAATCAGGAAGATACAATGTATTGAGGTGATAAGGGAAGAAAAGCAGGTAAAAGGAAGCCAGGGTGGAAGGCAAAATTGAGCAGTAATGCAAAAGCACAAGGCCTGGCCCATGTCGGCCATAAGGTGGCACCATTAGCCCAGTGTGGCAGGCAAACCTCTTGGTGGCTGGTAGGCGCAGTAAAGGCAGAACCCTTCGGCTATGTCCCCAAAGTCTAGCCTAGCATCTGCTACTGTGGACAAAGGAAGCCAGGGATCTAGAAGAGTCTAGATAATCATATTCAGTGACTGGTATATACAATGTAAAATAACAGAGATGGAGCAATTTGGTGAAAGAAGATGCAGGCAGTGACCATGGCAAAGGACGAGTAGAGGGCAGCGTGAGAAAGCAACACGCTTGAGCTGCAGTTGTGAAGTGACTTTGGACAGGTTTTCCAAACACTGAACTTATTACCAGAAAAATGGTCAAATATCTCAATGCAAAGGCTACCCCACAGAATGTACACAACTTTTCTAGATGGCCCTTGTGTGGTGCTCTTGCTAACCAGAATCAAGTTGCCTGAAGATTTTGTCCTGACAGCTGTATTTTTATTTTATTTTATTTTATTTTGAGACAGAGTCTCACTCTGTCTCCCAAGCTGGAGTGCAGTGGTTCAATCTCAGCACACTGTAACCTCTGCCTCCCAGGTTCTAGCGATTCTCCTGCTTCAGCCTCCCAAGTAGCTGGGATTAAAAGTGCATGCCACCATGCCCGGCTAGTTTTTATATTTTCAGTAGAGATGGGTTTTCACCATGTTGGCCAGACTGGTCTTGAACTCCTGACCTCAAGTGATCCATCCGCCTCAGCCTCTCAGAGTGCTGGGGTTACAGGCGTGAGCCACTATGCCCAGTCCAGACAACTGTATTTTTAAATGTTCATTCCAGATTTTTGTTAAAAGCACTTTTGTCAAGGTGACAGTGTGTCTGTAAAGAGGTTCTAGTCATTGTGATAGGTACAGAATCATCTTCTTGATACCCCCAAGACAAACATGAATATACAGAATCCCAGACTTACTTGTGAAGTTCATTGTTAATGTGCCTATTTAGTCTTGTCATGCACATAAAGCAAACCTGAAGAGTCAGTAGGCCTTTCAATGCAGAAGAAATCAAAACCACGGGCAATATAATTTAGCTAACTTGCTTTAATTCTTCTAAATAGCTTGAAAGTAGTTGTTTCCTTGCTAATTTACTTACCTATCAAAAGTTATATATACAGATTATTATTTTATTTTCCAGCACACATTTATGAAGCACCTTGTATGTGCAAAGCTCTGTGCTGGGGGCTGTTGAAGACAATGATTATCAGCTAATGTGCTTCTGCCTCAAGGAATGCAAAGGTTTAAAGAAAAATGAAATATGTGCACAAAGAGCTATATAACAAGTCAGAGTGCAGTAAGGGCTCTAAGAATGCTGTCCATTTAAATTCCTCCTCCAAACTTAAAGATAACACTCAGGGGAATTAATATAGCACTCGTATGTTGTTGGTGGCATTACAAATGATGCATACTTTTTTGGAAGAACTAATTCGACAACATATATCAAAGGAAGTAGAAGTGTTTTACGTTCCAACACTGTCCTCATGGCCTAGCCTGAGGGCCCAAGTCATGCTGGAATGGATCCTGGAAGGATCCAGGCAGAAAACTGAGTCTGAGACCCTGGGGAAATTCACCTTCATGAGAAATACCATCACAGGGCTCACAAGCACGAAGAGAGGTATGATAAACCCCGTGAAGTGAGATGTTAGTGAAGGAATCAGGTGATGGCACTCACTGTAAAATCTTTTGACATTGATATGTGTTTTTGAAAGTTTCAGAGTAAGATGTAGGAGGAAAAAAAGTTATCCAAATATGATCATCCTGATGCTGGTGTTGAAAAAGAAAAATTGAGAAGACTCCGTGGGAGAGATCAGTTAGGGACCTAGAAAGCAGTAGTGGCCCTTTCAGAACCAGAAGTAGGGCAGCCAGGCAAGCATCGGCCAGCAGCTGGCCCACTGCACCTGCTCCTCCTAAACCCTACGATGGCCTGACATGCCAGATTTATTTCCATTGGCCAGGATACAATGGGAGAAACATCTTATTGTTATACTACTCCACTCAACTTTAAGGAACCAGTAAAAATATATCATATAAAAAAGCCTTATTTTAAAAACATGTTTCATTATTTCAAAAATGATTAACTACTGCATATTATACTGTGTTGAAAAACAAAAAAGGAAAGAAATGCAGACCCCAGCATGGTGTGTGCACTATGTACATAATCATGGAAAAGAACATTTAGAGAATGACTGCAAGAAAAAAGACAGCAAGTATTATGTTTGGGTGAAGGTATTATGGGTAATTTCTCTATTCCTTATTTTCTAAATTTTATGTAATATTATCATGGCAATTGTACTTTTACAATGAATATCAATAAATGGAAAAAAAATTACTGCTTTCCCTGAAGATACAAACATATTTTATTGGAGCACAAGAGAAAATTCATCATTTTCATTTAAGTCAGGTAAGTGTGATGAGCAAGCACAAGCAAGTTGTGGGACTTTTCAAACAACCTAGACCTGTGCAGAGATTGGATAAACCCAGCTTGGGGTACACCTGCTCTCCCTCATGAGAAGTCTGGCCTGTGAGCCAACACAACCAATGGGAGTAACAACCATTCTGCAGAAAATGGGGCCAAATTCCAGACTGCGGAGTCACAAGGCTCCATGAAAGGGCATTTGATCTGTACCTTGAAGGAAGAACAGAATGTCAGGAGGCATTAGAAGTTCAACGTGAAAAGTGCAGTCTCTCTAAATAACAGACAAGAATTTCAACTACTGCAAAGGCAGAAAGTATCCCATTTGCATGGAGATCTGTAGTGAGATATGGGCCAGTAAGATGGGAGGCAGGTGGAGCCAGGTCAATTGTCCTGCAGTTGGGGGAGGGGACACCTGTGAGTGACATATGTCAAGGGCAATAAAATGGGAAAATCCTAATGGCCCCATGTGATGAAACTTGTCAAATTTTCTAGAAGTGCCACCCCACGCCCAGGACCTTGCGGTGGCTTCTATCCTGGTGACTGGACCTCCAGCTCTCATTTCAGAGGGAAGGCAGCCTTTCTGGTAGCTTGGAGGCCCCTTGATATGATCTTCCATAGCTCCCATTTACAAATAAATTTCAGACATTCCCTGAGTCAAGTACAGAAGCTTCAAGATATTTACAGCCAGTGGGTATTTATACTGAAGTATTTTAATCTCCTTAAATGAGCATAGCAAATAAAAAACAAACCAGGACAGCTACACATTGAATGAGGCAGGGGAGAATAGAAGATTCATTAAATACAGACAGACCTCTATGTGTTAGCAATGAATAGATATAGTAACACTTTTTAAAAATGTGTAATTATACATGCTTTCTTTGAAAAAATTATCTTGATTTGAAAAAAATTTCTTATTTTGACACTAGCGGGAAAGAAATCATCTGATCAATTAGAGGTGACCTGAAAGTGTGACACTTCTTTTTCCACATCTCTGCCTCTGTCTCACTCATATAGAGACTTGCATAATGGAAACCAGGAGGTTTGGCCTTTCATGGAAATCAGTCATCACTTACCTGAGACCTCCCTGTTTCCTTATTTTCCTCTGTTCCTTCCCTGTCTCCTGTCGTTGCCCTCAGCTCGCTCCCTTCTACCTCTAATGAACATAAAATATGTCAAGCACATGCTCTTACCCTTCATTGCCTTACAGTCTGGGCAGAGAGGCCAACAGGTCAACAAGTTACTACAGTAAATGCAATTAAGTGCAACAGTAATGGAGTGTTAATAACAAGTTATGAGAGTAACCAAACACACAGCTATGAGGAGTGGGGCGGGTATTCTGGAAAAGCCTCCAAGGGATGGTATCTGACCTGAGAGAAGAAGAGCAGGTGGGAGTGAAGCAGGGCCAGCCGCTGGGACAGGCGTCCTGGAACTACTGTGGCAGGCATCCTGGAACCTCTTTGAGTTGTTTACACACATTTCTAGCCCAGGCCACCTGCAAGCCACCTAAGGCTAAGGTTTTGCTTTCTGAACCAAGTATTTTCCACCTTCTTTCTCCAACAACATGCTCTCCCTCTACTTTCACAAACAAATTCAAACCTAAGACTGTCATTCCAGAATACTACTGGCAATTAACCACCAAGTTTGCCTTACCAATTTTCCCTTATTCATATTGACTGTGTCTCCATTACACACAAAAAAAAGCCTGGAGTGCCGGCGCGGTGGCTCAAGCCTGTAATCCCAGCACTTTGGGAGGCCGAGATGGGTGGATCACGAGGTCAGGAGATCGAGACCATCCTGGCTAACACGGTGAAACCCCGTCTCTACTAAAAAATACAAAAAACTAGCCGGGCGAGGTGGCGGGCGCCTGTAGTCCCAGCTACTTGGGAGGCTGAGGCAGGAGAATGGCATGAACCCGGGTGGCGGAGCTTGCAGTGAGCTGAGATCCGGCCACTGCACTCCAGCCTGGGCGACAGAGCAAGACTCCGTCTCAAAAAAAAAAAAAAAAAAAAAAAGCCTGGAGAGCAATTGCCCTTTACAATAGAAGTAATGCCATTTTCATGTTTCCCTCCAACCAGGATCTCTAGAGAAAGTTCAGGTTTGCCAAGATGTCTGGAAAAGAGCACTCAGAGTGAGCCAAATTTTGACTGTTGTCTTCAGAAAATTATGGATAATGTTTACTGCTCAATGACCTAGCAAAATGCCCAAATACAATGCCTATTTTGAAACCATAAAATGTCCTGTAACACCAAAATGCTTGGTAAGCCTGTTTTCAATGAAAGGATAAAACTTAGCTATTTGTCAAATAAGTTCTTTGAAGCCACAAGAAAATTTTGCTTATTATTTTAGAAATTTCTATAGTTGGTGATAATCTGACTTGTAAAGTCATTTCTCAGTGAGTTTCACCTAATGGAAATATAAATGCTTTGATGACTGAGTACTTTGACCAGGAGAATCTGATATAATTACAAACCCACTTGTTCTTTGACATCAGATGTTGTTACAACAAGAAAAGTCACTGCCTCAGAGACTTTCGAAATATTATAATTTTATTGAGGCTTGTTCCCTGCAAGGTTCAAAGATAAGTCCTTTCCATACTTTATTTTAGTTAATCCTAATAGCAATTTACAAGATGCATAATATTGTTTTACAGATTAGGAAATTGAGATTTAGATAAATTAAATAACTTGCTTGGGGTGAAAACCGAGGCTTGATGAAGCTGCTATCGACGCCCAGGTGTGTCTAACTTCACAGCCTCCACTGCTGAGATATACTTTGTCTTCTCACTAGAAGCTGTAAGAGCAGCATCTGGTGATCTGTGAAAGAAATCATTAAACGGTGAAGGCAAAATCAAAGGCTATAGAAAATCTAACATAGAGACACATAAGACCTAGTCATCTGTATTTCTGGCATGTATCCTACTTTTGAACAATCCGTCATTTGTTTGTTGCAATTAACTCTGAGTTGTAGCCTGTCATGCTATTTCCTAAAATAAACAGGTATGAGGTTGAGAATGTTTGCACTGGAATTATATATTCACATCCTCAAACAGGCTGGAAAATAAAACCACACTTTATGACTCAAACTGTCATTGATGATCTCGTGTGTGGGGGACATGGTGGATGTTCCCAGCACACCAACTAAGCACTTGGGTACTTAGTAAGTCAGAATGATAATAACCATAATATTGCTGCAATTATTTTAAATTCTCACCACTATCACACTGTTTAATTTGTGAAGTTTTGTTTTGTTGCTTTTCTTTAAACACAGATCTTTTTGGGCTATTATACATAAAATTATTTTAAGGTCAGGTGAAAGGGAGTGGGATGGGGAAGTAGAAGAAAGGAGTTGATATAATTGTTTCTGTTTAATAAAGAGCTAAGTTACACATGTGTTCAAAAAAGCAAGCAGCATTCAGTGAGATTTTAACCTAGGATGAAATCCAATCTCTTTGGGTACATGTTCTGGACCTTTCTAATTAAATGAGTGGGAAAACATTTTTTTCCAACTACTGGGTTTGAGATAGAGCCAAAGAAAACAATTTATACAGCATTCAGAAAAAAAGTCTAGCAATATTACGTCTTCAGAAACAAGAAGGCCTTGGGTTAAACTGAAATGCCAACTTGCCAGCCCAGAGCTCAGCTAGACAAATTAAAATGTGAAGTCTCCCTTTAAACCCTGAAGCCTCCGTATCAGCGCGCATGGACTGCACCTGGCTTGGGTATTGAAGCCTGTGCTTCCCTCCTTACAGGCATGTGGCCAATTCTCCGTGGCATTTCCTTGGAAAATCACAACATGATCCTTAGTCTCAGTTCCTCGTCTGTAAAATGAAAGAATTAGACTGACAAGAATTAGCCCTAAGGATTCGTCTAGAGTTAATGGTTTTTTGTTATTTATTTATTTATTTTTTGATACAGAGTCTCACACTGTTGCCCCAACTGGGGTGCAATGGCGCCATCTCGGCTCACTGCAACCTCCGCCTCCCGGGTTCACATGATTCTCAGCCTTCCGAGCAGCTGGGATTACAGGAGCACAACATCATACCCAGCTATTTTGTATTTTTAGTAGAGACGGGGTTTCAGTATGTTGGCTAGACTGGTCTCAAACTCCTCACCTCGTGATCCGCCCGCCTTGGCCTCCCAAAGTGCTGGGATTACAGGCGTGAGCCACTGCCCCGGCCTAATTGTGAATTCTTAATCTAGAATTACTTCCCTTTGGGATCTAGAGTGGTCTTCTGCCAACCTGTGGCATAAGAATAAATATTTATTTAATCTTTGTCCCCATTTCCTGACAAAGAGACCCTGTAATCTCCTAAGCAATGGGAGTGACAAGGGAATCGTACACAGAGCTCCTAAACCCCTTGGAATTTCCTGGGTGATAGGAGCATCCTTTGTTTTAATGAGGTGACTCTTGGTGGGCTTCCGGATAGCTTTAGAATGAAAGCTGGTTACTAGAAAGATCAAACCTTGGTTAGAAACCTAGAACTTCCAGCCCCACTCTCCCCAAACTCTGGGTAGGGGAGAGAGGATGGAGATTGAGTTAATAATAAACCATACATAGGTGATGAAATCTCCATAAAAGCCCCTTCATCATGACAGAGAGCTACTGGGCGAGTTAATGCTGCCACCATGCTGAGAGGGTGATGCACCTTAACCACAAGACAGACACTCCAGAACTCACTGTATGAAACTCTTCATCCAACTGTTCAGCAGTATCCTTCATAACATCCTTTCCAATATGCCAATATATATAAAGTGTTTTCCTGAGTTCTATGAGCTATCATGGCTAATTATTAAAACTGAGGAGGGAATTGTGGGAACCGCCTGAGTTTACAGCTGGTCGATCAGTCCAGCTGATCTGATCTTGGTCTGGGACTTGCAACAGGCATCTGAAGTGGGGGCAGCCTTGTAGGACTCAGCTCTGGCTTTCTGGGTTCTGGTGCTAACTCCAGGTGGTGTCAGCATTGAATTAAATTGTAGAACACCAGTTGGTGTCCAGACAGTTTGTGAATTGGTTGTTGGTGTGAGTGGGGTGAGGGGGGAAACCCACTGTGCTGGGTGCAGTGGCTCACACCAGTAATTCCAGCACTTTGAAAGGCCAAAGCAGGTGGATCACTTGAGGCCAGGAGTTCGAGACCAGCCTGGCCAATATGGCGAAACCCTGCCTCTAAAAAAAGTAGAAAAACTAGCTGGGCATGGTGGTGGGTGGCTGTAATCCCAGCTACTCAGAAGATTGAGGCACAAGAATGGCTTGAACCTGGGAGACGGAGATTTTAGTGAGCCGAGATTATGCCACTGCACTCCAAACCCCAACATTCCCACTCATTTGGTATCAGAAGTATTCTGTGGGTAGAAACAGATTTTAGTACAACCCAACATACATTTAATATGCATTGTGTATAAAATATATAATATATTTTATTGTGTGCTATTATTATGTTACACTCATCTGCATACAAAATCAAGCAATTGTATTCAGAATGCAAATACTCTAACCTTTAAATTATTTCTAATGCATGAGAACAGGTTTTGGAGAATGAGGATCATGACATCCTTTTGACTATGTGGAAAATAAAAAAAAATTAGCTCTTACATAATACAACCGACTACACTTATTACATAACACCAGTTCTTGCAGGAGCGAGTTTTTCTCTTTTCACCAGCAGTATTATTTCTGAATTGAAAGGGATTAAAATATAAAGATTCCAACTCATCTTAACTTCACTGTGGACTTGGAGTGAGTTGAGTCATCATGGGCAAGGTAGATAACATGAAAGCACACTTTCTGTGTAGCTCCTTCCATTTTCCACATTCAGGGCAAAAATTACTTGCTAGGCACAGTTAGATCTCATTGTGTCCAAAGTGCTGACTTTTCTTTCAGAAATGGTGCTAGCAATTGATCACTTATTATTTATTTTTCAAAATCGCATAGTAAGAATTTGTAAGAGGTTGTAGTCAACAAACTGCCTGCACATAAGAATTACTTGGGAAGTTTGTTAAAAATTCAGACTCAAGAATCTCTCCTTAAGACTGCTATTTCAAAATTTCCAGGAATCTGCATTTTCAAGGATTATCTATGTGAACTTTGTAAAACAAACCACTTGGATGAAAACTAGCATTTGGAGATATCTGGGAAAACAACACACATACACCAAGTGTTTTAAAGTAGCTGCACAACTCAAATCCAAAAGTGAATGACTATTGCAACTTATTTATCCAACAAATATTCCCTGTGTGCCAGTATGTGCCAAACATCCTTCTAAAGGTGGGGATTACTGTAATAAACAAAACAAATGGAAGCTTTGCCTTTTCACAGGGGAAACATACAAAAATAAGTAAAGAGATAATTAAAATAGATGCAAGTTATCACAAAGGCTATATTATGAAGGTAACAAAAGGCATAGAGAAGTGCTTTGGGTGAGATGATGAGAAAAATTCTCACCTAGGAGTTAATATTTAAGTAAATGACGTGAAGAAGTCAAGCACATAATTATTCAGATAGTGCAAACAGTATGTGCAAAATCCTGTGACTGGACCAAGATTTGAGTTTTGAAACTTGAGTCTTTGAAATTTGGTTTGTTGAAACCAAGGGAGTGTGTGAGGTGAAGTGTAGTGAGCAAAGGACTAGTACCCAGGCCGGGCTGCAGAGAACATAGTCTGATCTCAGAGGACCTGTGGATAGGATAAGGGATTAGGATTTTATTCTAATTGCTATGAGAGGATGCTGATAAGAGTTTGAAGCTGAAAATGATATAATACAAACCACTTTTAAGAAGAATGCTGGTGGCTCACGCCCGTAATCCTAGCACTTTGGGAGGCCAAGGTGGGTGGATCACCTGAGGTCAGGAGTTCGAGACCAGCCTGACTAACACGGCGACACCCTGTCTCTACTGAAAATAGAAAAATTAGCCAGGTGTGGTGGCACATGCCTGTAATCCCCGCTACTTGGGAGGCTGAGGCAGGAGAATCGCTTGAACCCTGTAGGTGGAGGTTGCAGTGAGCTGAGATCACACCACTGCACTCCAGCCTGGGCAACAAGGGTGAAACTCCATCTCATAAAAAGAAGAAGAAGAAGAATGAATGAATGGAGAATGGGTTAGATAGAGACAAGAGGAAAAGCTGGGCCTAAAATTCTCATGTTCTTATGTAGAATTCAAGCATATAATTTTATAAAGGGTTCTGGTATACATAAAAAGATTGCAAATGCTTGATGTGTACTAAGGAGATAGCAATGACTATGTTTTAATAAAAAGATATTTTTTCTTAAATTACATATAAAATATTATCTACTAATATTAATTAAAACTGTATTTTGTCAGAAACCACTTATTTTTAATCAGAGAAAGCAAAGTGAAAATATAATTTATACAAATTATATATTTTCATAAATCATTTCTTTTTGTTCAAAGAAAGGAGAGTGTTTACTATAAGATGAATAGGACAAACAAAACACATTAGGGCAAAGAGAAAAAGAGATATTAAAAACTGGGCAGTTAAAACCAAATTCAACAGTGGAAAGATAGAATTAAGATGTTCAAGTAGACCGGGCTCACGCCTGTAATCCCAGCACTTTGGGAGGCCGAGGTGGGTGGATCACAAGGTCAGGAGATCAAGACCAGCCTGGCCAACATGGTGAAACCCTGTCTCTACTAAAAACACAAAAATTAGCCAAGTGTGGTGGCAGACACCTGTAATCTCAGCTACTCAGGAGGCTGTGGCAGGAAAATCACTTGAACCCAGGAGGCAGAATTTGCAGTGAGCTGAGATCGTGCCACTGCACTCTAGCCTGGGTGACAGAGCGAGACTCCATCTCAAAAAAAATAAAATAAAATAAATAAAGGTTCAGGTAGTATTTTCTAGACAACTTATCCTGCTTCGTATGCATATTGGCCAAAGCATTTTGCTAGCTACTTAAGGTTTCACTTCTCTCTGAAAGGGTTGTAAGAGCTCAAAAATAGTACTTTTTTTTTTTTTTTTAAAGATGGACTGATGGACAAATAGAGGTATATATAAATTTACAGATATGTCATAAAGAAAAATGTAAGTTAGAATTTTCTGAGTAGCTGGTATACGGTCATTTTCATAGACTTCTATTTTTTTTTTTCTGTATTTTCAAATTTGCACAGTAAAAGGCAGGGGAAAATAACTCACTCACTATTTATCTCAAATCTCGACATAATACAGTATGCAGTGTCTCTGTTTTAATAAAACAGGTATGTCTCAGGCACACTTAGTATTTACTAAACTAAATACTAGGTTTAATTGAAATTTACCCAATATACATATTTCTTTTCAGTGTTTACCAAGCAATAATTGGAATGATGGAGACTGCATTTTAGCAAAAATCTTTACATGGAAAATGCCTTCAAATAAAATGTTACTTTTTTTGCTGAAGAAACAAAAAACTTTGGTAAAAATAATTTCAGAAAGAGTTAGGTGTTTACTTTCTGTAATTTTTTGTTTGTTTGTTTTTTGAGACAGGGTCTCAGTCTGTTGCCCAGGCTGGAGTGCAGTGGTGCAATCTCAGCTTACTGCAAGTTCCGCCTCTCAAGTTCATACCATTCTCCTGCCTCAGCCTCCCAAGTAGCAGGGACTACAGGTGCCTGCTACCACGCCTGGCTAATTTGTTTGTATTTTTAGTAGAGACGAGGTTTCACCATGTTAGCCAGGGTGGTCTCAATTTCCTGACCTTGTGATTTTTCAAGGAAATGGCTGAGTACATTGCTTTTTTAAAATTTTTAATTGAATGTTAAAGAAAATTATATAAAAAGGAGAATAAATATCCAGAGATGAACACTGATAACACATAGATATATGTTATTTTTTTTTTTAAAGAAAAACAAGCAGGAGGCCATTAGCCTGAGACTATCTTCATACTTTGAGTTCCTACTTAACAGACTATGACCTAACTTAGGACATAAGCTAACAGAAACCTAACTTAGTGGTATATTTTTTGGAACAAATAGCCAGATTTCAGCCAGTCACAGGCAGCAAATTCATCCCACCATTCACAAAAAAGGCAAATATCTAGCTATAGCCAACCAGGTGATTTCTCTGCTTTGTTTCTGTGTGCAGCCTACAAAAGGTCACTGCTTATGCTGCTGGGCAGAGCTCTAGGAACTTCTCCCAGTTCTGAGTTCTGTCTGATTCATGAATTGTTCCTTGCCAAATAAAATCTGATAAATTGTATTTGACTAAGATTTCTTAAAAAACATATTCAAAGCTTTTTTCTCTCCATAGCATGTGTGTTCATATTTATTTTCGATCTTACAGGCAAGTTTCTGTTTGAGAGCACTATGTCGGAGAAAAGTACATGCGGATACCCTGAAGCACCCAGCGGCATGCTCATATGGGAGCCAGGATGAGGTTAGCTTGGAAAAGGGGCACCAGGGAAATGTGGCCTTAAAGGCAGGGTGGAAGGGGACATAGCAAGTGAATGTGAAGAGAGGAAGGAGTATGAGGAGGAGAAAACAGGAGAGAAGAGGTTAGCGAGGACAACAGAAAGGAGGGCACACTGAACTAGGGACTCAGACACCAACGACAGGCCTCTCTGTGCATGGCCATCTGGCAGGAGCCTGAGGCCTGGCTCCCCTCCTTGGTCTGTGACTCTCCACGGCAGCATGTTGCTCCCCACACCAGCTCTAAATGGGGCCTGTGCACTGGCACTCTCTGGCCAACGTGTGCTTGCCAATAGATTCCATGGCCCCTTCTGTGGAATTGCAGCCTCCTGCAGTGGGAGGCACTAATATTGACAAAGGGACTGAAGGGCAAGTGTGGATGCCCCATCCTTCATTCTCTGTAGATGGAATATTTGATAGCACTCAAATTGCTCCTGGGTGTAAGCAGTGTCACTGAAGGTCTTGTTTCAAAACACAGGGGATCTGAAGGAAGGCAACTGAAAGTGGTTGAACTAAGAACTTCCTGAGTCAGCAAGAAACAGTTGGCAGGCACTGTGTGCATTTCCACTCCTTTTCTGCATCAGCAACAGTGAAAAGCTAAGCTCAGCGTCCTTCTTTACTGAGAATATCACTAATGAGCCTGGAATTAACTTCAAGTTCTCTTCGTTGCCTTGCAGGACACCTGTTCCTGATGTTCTCCAAGGTTTCCATATCATAAGAATGGCCTGATTTTGTAAGAATTTCCCCTAAATTAGGAAGTCAAGCTGTAAATCATGGCTCAGGCACTGACTTCCTCTGGGACGTCAGGAAAGGCATTAACCTGCCTAGTTTCCCTATTCCTCCAGAAAATGGAAGGTACAACTCAGTTCCCAGATGCTTAGAGAGCTCGTTCACAACATCTGCAAAGTTAGTTAAAGCTACTTAGCCATGGGTGATTCAGAAATTCAATACTTTGTTATCTTTATGGATTGAAATGGATTTTTGAACACTGCTCTTTCAAGATGATCTTTCTTCAAATACATTAGCTACATTTCTTCTTTGATTGAGAACCAACAATAACAACTTATTGTTGAGGAGTTACCCATGTTCTAATACATAGAGATATGGCAGTCATCACAGGTTGCAATCAGTCACTCTCTGCTCAATCTCCTGACAGCTAACTTCGTAAATCAGAAACTTGAGAAGAGCATACCATGCGTAGTCTGTGAATATATCTCTCAATATTTCTCTTTCTCCAGGGCCAAAGTATTGAACAGGTGCCTGGATTCACATTAGCCTGAGCCTACTTATTTCCTTGCCCTGTGATCACACCTGTGAGGTTTGGCTTCTAAGAGAAAAGAAAAGCCAGAAAAAGGACTTTTCCACCAGCATAATCTCTAAGGCCACATTCTCAACTAGGAAACACAAACCTTCTTTCCCCTTTGGCAGCATTGAGGTGTGTGCTATCCAGAGCCCACCTGCTGTTGTCCAAGCATGGGTTTGTCCTGAAAAGACAAAGTTGAAAGATTCTGCCCTGAGTTGTGTAAACACCATCACCCCATTAGGAAAAATGTTTACAGAAATGGAGTTTCCACCATTTGAGCTAGTTGTTTAGTGGAGAACATTAAGATTGAGGGTTGCTTAAACTCTGCCAAGGGAGAATCACAAATTTCTCTGCTTTCAACTGTGTCATTCTGTGTAGGTAAAATATAACATGAGCAATGGCATAGGTTATAAATATGGAGGAACTTAAAATGAATTGTTGGTAATTGTGTACATTGACACGTATGTAATTTGACATATGCTAGCTATTTAGAGTGGGTGTTTGTAAACTAAAAATAGGAAATGGTTCATTTCCTGTTAAAAAGAGAGCTCCACTGTATTTTAATTAATCTTTCTGTTCTCTATCTGCTTCTGCTGTATTTGTGTGGATTTTTCAGAAGATTATTTTTATAAATAGGCTACTTGCTTACACATATTGCTAATAGGTGTGGGAAGCCTTAGAAAGACACTCTAATGTCACATTTCAACCCACAACAGAGCTTTATGAGAAGGAATTCAGTTGGCAAATAAAGTCCTATCACATCATTCTTTAAGGCACGTGGCATGTAGCTCTAACACATTTAAAGGTGACTGGCATTGTTTTACTCTTTGCGATGAAAAGGATATCAGAAAGTGGTGGAACCACTTCTAAGCTCCCTAAGACATAACCAACAACAGAGATGTTTGATGTCCCCAAATGAATAACTGTTAAAGTTCAGTTTCTTGGATAGAGTAAAATCACTCTATCTAAATGAGCCAAATCGAATTCAATTCAACCAGCAACTACTGAGTGTCAACTGTAAGCTCCCATCAGTTTAGGAGCTGAGATCATTTCTAAAGCATCACTTTCACTTCATGAGCTTGTTAAAAATCACCCTCATACAATGTTATCTATGTTTTAAGTGAGAGATTTAGGATTTGGGAACATCAAGGCATTGACTCAATTCCACACAACTCATAGATATCAAAACTAGGACCAGATCTCTCAGTTTCTGTCATTCAACTCATGGATTAATTTTCTGAGTACCTCCTAAGTGCCAAGTACTGTGCTACATGCAGGAACATGATTCTGTTCAGAGAAGAACAGGGAAGACGAGAGACTCGTGGGCATTGGGGTTTGAGGAGGAAGACTTACATTTAACAGATAAACTTGAGTGAATGCTCGCTTATCCATTATTTTATTAAAGGCCTTTCTGAGGAAGTGACATTTGAAACTTGACACTTGAAGGAGTAAATGGGAAAAAGAACAGGGTATGTTGCAGGTGGGGAGACAGGTGGGGACAGAAGGTCAATTCACATTTCTTGAAAGCCTCTCATGTAATGGGCGCTCAGGCTGCGCAAGAGAGATGGACACCGTGGGTGAGTCTGGGGCTCTGGAACAAGCATGGGCCTCAGAGTCACCCAGATGCAGGATAGAGGACCATGTCTTCCCCTAATCATCTAGGCCAGGGGTTCTCAAACTGTGATCCTGGTCCAGAATCAGCCTTATAGGGGAACTTGTTAAAAATGCGAATTCTCTGGCCCCAGCCCAGATCTCTGAATTAAACTCTGGAGGTGGGGCCCAGCAATCTGAATTTTAATAAGTCCTTCTGGGGTCTCTGATGCAAGCTAAAATTTAATAACCTGATCCATGTTACTTTGAGCAAGTCACTTAACCTCTTTAAGTCTCCATTGCTTCAATTGCAAAATAGGGTAACACATTGAGGGTCAAATGAGATACATTTGTTAAATACTTGCACTCAATAAATACTATTTATAACAGTTACTAGGTCAGTAACCCCTCTTGAGGTACCCAAAGTGTGATAGAAGTAAAGGACAGAAAACAATCACACTACCCCGAGAGCCATAGTATAGAGCACACGGCAAAAGCTGTGCCATGGTTAAGTCAAGGAGGTGCTCTTTCTGCTATGATACAGTGTCCACTTCTCCACCAGGTAAAGCAAGATTCACCTGGTTTTGTAGGCTGGGAAACATTGGTATATCCAATTAATCAACAGTGGCTTTGATCAGGACCAACATATATTTTAGTGCATTTACACCACAGTCTAGCAATTTCTGGTTTATGCAGTGCGTGTCTTCATCTATAGCGGCATAAATACAGCACGGCATTGTTTGCTTTGCTTTGGGGGATCTGAAGGGCTGTTGACCACTGGCCCTGTTTTAACTTGAACTACAAATATCGTAAGTATGTGACACCAAAGGTGACTCCGTCCTGAGAGCTCTGGGCATTCTGTAATTGGAAGAAAACTTGAAATTCCGTCTCCAGCTGCTACAAAATTAGAATTCTGTTATTTGGAGCTGACAGGTAGCCACAGTCGACTGCTGATTCACAGACTGTGATTCATTAAAAACGTCAATTCTGTCTTCCTGGATTTGTGAGATGCTTCATATACCTCTGCCAAGTTAATTTTCTTAATGTGAAAAGGGTATGTGAGTTTCTGAACTCAGCTTGCCTTGAGATCTTGACAGAAGGTCACCCCAAGTATATATCTGTTTTCGTCTGTAGTTCCACCCCAAATCAGCCGCAGCTCAAGTTGGAAGATTTAAAGGGGAGAGTCTGGCAAGTCGTGGGCTGAGCTAGTTTAAGAAACCCCAGAGGGAAGTTCCATTCAGAGCATGCTTTATAGGAACCACGTGGGTAGGTTTTCTCCCGTTAGAGTGAGATGCTGAAGGTATCCAAGACAGAGCCCAGAAGGTTTCCACTTCCAGCCACAAAGCACGCACTGATGACACAAGCAGCTTTATTGCATGTTTTCATTAAAATTGGGTGATTTACAAACAAACACAAATAGGTCATTTCTATTTCTATTTCTCCACTTCTCTGAGAAGTAACCACTAGTGTTGTGCCCACATTTAAAATAAGAAAAGGAGTTTCTTAAATAAATATAATTATGTCTTTTTTAATTCTTTCTGTGCCAGAGAAAGAAACTGAAGGAATTAAATCAGCTTGTGCAGCAGCAAGCTTCAGAGCCAAATGTAAGCACACCTCATAAAATCAGAGGCTGCGTGATGGGTCCTCAGAAGGCACACCCAGCAGCTGCCAAATGAACAGCAGATGACAGAAAGGGGCCCTTGGCCTGATCTCTCATGGGAGACAGTGGCCTTTCCCGAGTTGAAGATGGTGAAACGCCGGAAGGAGCTGAATGAGGCTGTCCCACGCACTGACACTGCTGTGATATCATGATTGAATTTCACTGTTTTCTCCCACCATCATATAATTTCTGGGCAGTGATTGGCGTGTTGATTCATAAACACTCCTTACTGTTCTGCATTGGATTAATCATGATGTACTATCTTTTTCCTCACTATTTACAAAGTACAGCACCATGAGAATCCCTGAATTTTAGAATAAGTTTCTCTTCACTGGAATATAACACATATTTTGGGTTATTTGCCTGGACTGGTCATTCCTTTCTTTTACTAGTTGTCATGAAAGAATGACAGAGATGTACAACATGGTTTCTGAGTGGATGCTGAGTTTAGCTCTCCCTCTTATCAGAGATAAAAGTTGGCCATACAAACACATCCTTTATATAAGTGTTTATTCATTGGCAGACACTTTGATGATGGCATTGAATTAGACGAAATACTGGTTCCAGTTTGTAGCACTTTATGAATTTTCATGTAAAGTGATCATTCAATTTAAGGGTTCTGCACACATCTTACAAAGCATATCTGTTTATCAGAGTTCATTTACTTAAGAGGATTAAAATGAAATCTCTTCTCATGAGCCAAGGGTGAAATAGCTAGTGTCAGCTCCTAAATCTGTGAACTAATATGTTTTTTCATAGGCAAAGCAAGATTTTATTACTCTTCTTCAGAAGGAAATGATTAAAAGATTAATAACACGAAAATAAACAAATATACATTATAAAACTCAAAAAATAAAGATTTTTATTGGAGTAAAGTTTTTACTGGAGTAAATTATGTAATATTTAAAAAGCAATCGAATTTAAAAGCATGCCATTTTTAATTTTCCCTTTATTAATACATTAGCATACACAAAATCTCAATTAAAAATTGCTTTAAAAGATCCTAAGTGCTATTCAACTCTTATTTTTATATCATTTTCAAAATGGCTGTTTAAATCTATAGTTATACAAAATAGCTGTTTTAAAAAATATCTTAATAGAGTTTATATTTTGGAGAAGTTTTAGATTTACAGAACAATGATGCAGAAAATATAGAGAATTCCTATATACTCTCCCCCACCCACACACAGGGTTTCCCTATTATTAACATCTTGCGCTAGTGTAGTACATTTGTTGCAATTGATGAACCAATATCAATACATGATTATTAATGGAGTCCATACCACAGTTCATGTGGTGGTTCACTCTCCGTGTTGCACATTGTGTAGGTTTTGACAAACGTTGCAATGCCATGTATCCACCATGACAGTCCCACACAGACCGGTTTCCCTGCTCTAAAAATCCCCTGGGCTCCACCTATTTATCCCTCCCCTGAGCCCACCGGTGCCATGAACCGCTGGCAACACTGACCGTTTTACTGTTGCTGTAGCTTTACATTTTAAAGAATATCTTAAAGTTGGAGTGACACAGCATGCTGCTTTTTCAGATTTTTTTTCACTTAGCAAAATGCACTTAAAAGTGCTCTATATATTTTCATGGCTTGATAGCACATTTTCTTTTGTAGCCACATAATATTCCTTTGTCTGGATGTACCATAGTTTGTACAAAACAACATTTTTATTGTGAAATAGTCGTATAATGATAGTATTTAAGTGTATTATGTGTAGATTAGCATTACTCTATTTCTGTGATATGACACGTTGTGTTTATTCTTATTTCGTGACCTTTATGAATAAATAGATTCCTCTGTGAGGAGAGGCCTTTCACAGGAGCTGACTGCAACTACCATCCCTGGAGATCACAAGTTTCTCTCTTCTCTCCTTTGACTTTTCCACTGGAGTTTACTGATGTGGACAAATTCTCCCAGGCAAGTCCCTGAAACTCAGCCTTCCCATTGGGTTTGCACCCTAGTTTTCTCCTCCATTTCCACATGACTCTCAGGATGATTCCACATCCTACCTATATTGCTCTCACCAGGGAGGGTCCAGATATCCAAACTCATAGTTGCTTTACAACTAGCATCTTTTCCCATCCTCTCAGCATGTGCCCCTGGGAGCCTCTTTTCCTTCCAGGTGCCCTCTTTTCTGTTTTTGTGCCTATCCCACCACCAGTCCGCAGCCTGTGAGCTCCTTTTACACAGCTCCTCTGCCTGCCTTCGCCAGTGGTGATCATTCCCAGGAACCCACCACCAGCTCCCCTCTCATTATCTCAGCCTCACGTATGTGCTGAAGACTGACTCTGCCAGGCCACTGGACAAGATAGCGGTCGTAAAGAGGAATATGACGCGGTGAGTCATCTCGAGTAGTTTTCAGACAAATGACAGAAAAGAGAGCTAACCTCAGTATTTTCATGCAATCCGTGGTCTTCAACTGTTACTCTGAGAGTTTATCATGATTCCAAACTCTCGCATTATCTTGAGTGGATAGCACTCAACACAATACCTTTCGTTTGGGGTCTTCTGAGACTTTCAAGTCTTCACCCTCTTTCCACTTACCCTGGATATCTGCCTCTCTCTGACTGGCTGCATTAAATTACCAAATGAGATTTGGTAACATCCCTACCCACAGATGATCTCCCAGTGAAGCCTCTCACCTGTCTCTCCACTTCATGGCATGGCACCGTCCTGCTAATTGTCACTCCAAAACAGCTCCCAAATTGTCACCAAGGGAATCTTAATGTAGTGCCTAATTTTCCATCCCATAGCAATCATGAGCACAGGACAGGGCAATGTGTGTAGAGGTTGGAGTCACTGTGGCTTCACTAAGCAGCCTCTCACCTTTTTCCTCATAACTTCACCCTAAACCATCACCCCAGTATGACCACGTCCATATTCCTCCCCAAGTCAAGCACCAAGGGTCAGGGCCTGGACGGTTACCTGGCTGACGCCTCGTGGCCCACATCATGAACATCATTCAGCCTTTTCCAAAGCCTTTTCCTTTTGCAGAAAGTCAAGAATCTAAAATCATCCCAGCAAACATCCTAAGGCATCTCACTGGCCATTAAACCGTTGTCTTTTCAGTTTAGTCTGTGTTTCTTACTCTATTCAATACACTTCCCTTACTCCTTCCATCTCAGAGCGTGGTGGACATAGAAACATGCACACACACACAATCCAACTAATAAAGATAAACCAGGGGTTCGGAGAGGCTGCATAACAGTACATTACTTATTTATGTAAAGTAACTAAACCGTGGTGAACGGCCTTTTCCTTCCTGGCACAGTACTCTTTCTATATTAGAGTCACATGTCTGCAGAAGTCTGCTCCAAATTTTCTCAATATTGCCTGCTTTGCAACCCTTTAGGCTCAAATCATTCTGCCCCATTCCCACATTGATGCTCCTCTGACAATTCCTTATAATCCTTTCCAAGTTAGGTGTAAAGTCAAGTGTAAGAGATACCAGTTTCTTACAGAGGTTTGTCTGTGGCACAGGATTTCATTTTTTTGTTATTGCTTGGTAATTGTTTTACATGAAAACATTTTCTCTTTTGTCTCTCCCTGCCTGTTCTCTGAGTCAAAGCCTCTAAAATTATATTGAAACTTTCCCATCTTGAGAGATACAGGTTTCCAAAAAATAACAGCACACCTACAGAATTTTACCTGCTGAAACATCAATGCTAAGGCAATTTAGCAATTGCTGACTTGCTGGGCAATTGAGTCTCATTTTAATCCTGTGGTAGGCTGGGAGGTAGTGCAAAAGCCACTTATGGAAAAAGCAGACATAAGGGTACTTGCCAGTAACATAGGGAAAAGGTTACTATGCTTTTACATGTGAGATATCTGTCATCCTATTACATTTAAAAAACCAATTAGGACAAAAAGGCTATTAGTACTGAGCTGCCTACATTGAGAGTTACCATGAGCAGACAAATTATTGCCTTTGAAACTATTGATTGTCAAAAAACATCATCTTACCAAATATATATGTGCATATGGGAGCATTACTGTATCAGCATTCATTTAATTGAAAGCAATCTCATCATTATTCATTGATACATACTCTTAAATAAGGGTAATTACTTTCTCAGCAAGAGATCATTAGGGGGTATATACAAATTATCATTCCTTTAAATATAGGGAGATACATAGGATTTAAAACTGAGGTGAAGTTGCTTCTTCGTGCGTTCTCAGTGTAAGATGCAGCTTTGGAGGGTTTTATCAGGAATTTTAAAAGAAGCCTCCTTTTCTACAGCTGCAAATGCATGAATGTGTCATGCATTTGCAGCTGCAGAATTACTAAACACTTGCTCCAGTTGGAATTGCCGTTGTTTGCCATTATCTGGTTAGTATAAGCATTTTAGAGTAACTTTAGGGCTTTGGTAGTTTTTATGCCTAGGTATTAGAATACCCCAGTTGTGAGTTTTGCCTCCTTAGAGTTGTTTCCTGAAAGGGAACAAAGACAGTTTTTGTCAAGCACTTTGAAGCTTCAGTCTAACCTTGTGTAGTCCTTACTTGGTAAACAGCCCTGAAAGAAGCTATTTAAAGTTGTGAAAACATATCAAAAACAAAACTTCCTTTTTTCTTAATTTAAGAGAAAATTAGGAAAGTCTGGAAATGAGATTTGCCAGAGGAGACATCTTATGAACCCTGACTTTACATCCCATTGAAAAGCTATGATAGAGCTTAATAAACCAAACCTATTAGTTACCATCTGCACACAAGAGGAGAGAGAATTTCTACTATCTATAATAAAAAAACTAATTTATTTAGATCTCCTGTTGTGTTCTGAGATTGCTTTCCATAGATTTTGGAGAGTTTCATAGTCCACAAAAAGAGAATATAAATTTCTGGTTAGGAATTCAGTGTAGCAATATCTAGAGGAATGTTCCAGCATTTCGCCCTATTATTTTTCTTAAACATCCTCTTAGTACATTGTGCAAGTAATGACCTTGGAAAACCATTTTTTTCCTATGAAAAGAGAGGATATATGAGCATCTCTCAACTGTCACAAAGCAAAAATAAATCAAAGCTCATTTAGTCACAGAGTATATACCATGATAATTGAAAATAAACATCATTAGACACATTTCCCTTCTCTCTTTCCTTAAATATACAGCCCCTGACCTCCAGTAGCTTAAAATTTGAAATAATATAGAGATTAGAGAATTTTTTTTCAAAAACTATATGGGAAGTGACTATGTCACACTTTCAGAAGAAGCTCTAGAATCTTACTGTGATGTCTTCACAACTTTACTTTCTCTATGATATGTTCTGGTGACTGATTGCTTTCTCTCTCCCTTTATTGAGCTCTGTATTGACTATAAAACACATTGATAAGAGAGACAACAGGTCATGTGTAAGTGGCTAACAGGCCTTTTGAATAGAATAGCTAGTTTTTATAAATTCCTTGAATGTTCCAAGAATTCTTTCTGCCAACTGAAACAAAATTTGTTGCTTTCAAAAAACTTTGGAAGAACATAGCTCACAAGTCAATTCTTTAACATATTTTAAAGAAACCATCCTTTGGTATTTTCCTTTGTAAGAATTAGAGTCTACCAGGAGGGGACACAATATTATTACAATTTTAAAGTGGGAAAAAGAATCCCACGAATATCCAGTACTATATAAATGAATGGCAGGGAGGTAAAAAACAAACAAATAAAGAAGAGATCAAACAAAATAGGCTAGAATTCTGTTTGGGGAATGACTAGGTTTCATTCAAAGCCTCCAAACTACACTCCTCAAAACATGCAAAGTGGAAGTTTTCTTAGGTGTCCACCAGGAGGCTGTGACTGGGAACAGCTGTGCTGGGACTCACGTGTCCACCTTGCCTCTCACCGCACCTTGGCTCTCTGCCCTCTCCAGCCCTGCAGAGAGCTTATCCTGTCCAACAGGAAATGACCAAGGGCTTGTGATCAAGTGAGAGAGACTAAACTCAGGAGGAAAAGTCAAGATCCAGGACAAAAACTGCATTTCCGTCATTAAAGTAGCCAGAACTTAGAGAGAAGAAATGGCTTATCCAAGATCGTACAACCAGTTTTTTGAATGGTTAGTGAGAAGGATAATTTTTGACAAGTATTATTGGAGTAGGAATTTTAATTTTTTTGTGGAATCTGAGGCAGGATTTTAATCCCTCTGCTCCGTCTATAAAGCACAAGCCATTGTATTCAGCATGAGAGAAAGATAATCTCTAAAACTTAACCTTCCACTCATGTATTCATTACTTAGTCTCTTAGCACTGTATGGGCAAGAAGTATACAAAGATAAGAAATGCTTAAAAGTTGTGGTAAAATAGATTATAAAACTTTTATCCATTTATTTAACCAACATTTATTGAACATGTATTATGCGCCAGGCTCTGATGTAGGCACTGATATGAAATCTTGGACAAGACAATAAAGACGTCCAATTACTTTCGATCTTATGTTCTATTAGAGAGAAATAGCAATAAGCAAATAAACCCTACAACCTGAAAGTACCAGCATGGAGATTAGCGCTAAGATAAAACCACATAGTTGTGAATTGGAGGGAGGTGGAAATCCCTAGTTCTTTGGATTAAGGGGCTGTGTTTCTCTGGGGAGGTGACCTTTGAGCTAAGGAGGTCAGGAGGATGGGCTTTCCTGGGGCAGCACCGGCCCAGATGGAGTCTCCAGTTCCTTGTACCATCCATACAGCTATGTCCAATTACTTTTCCACAGATAAATTAACGACCTAAACTTTGCAGTAAAGAGACTAGAATATATCTGTTAGTAGTAAAGCCTTGCTCACCCTCCCCACAACCATGACCTTAGACCATGGTCTTCCAACTGACTCTCTTGCTCCAGGCTTATCACAATAGTATCCTACATAAGGGCTGTCACTTCAATACAATCATTTTAGGGTGACAGATGAAATTCTCTAAGTCTCTTACTGCTCTAAAACACATAATACTTTACAGTAGCCTAACCCCAACTCCTTAGTCTCACTCAAGTTCTTCCTCAGGCAGATTTCCAACATCAACCTTATTTTTGACCTGGCCACCCTCCTATCTAGCAAGCAGCGATATCGTTATCTCCTCATGTTCTACATTTATCCATCTCTGTGGTTTGGGTCTTGTCATCCTTTCTACCCACAATATGTTCATCTTTCATTTCCATATCAAAATCCTTCCCACTGCTTAAAATTTAGCTCAAATTCCACCACCTTCATAGACTACTCTCCAGTGACTCCACCGACTTAGAAACCTAGTTATGCCACTGAGAAATTTTTATTTATTATTTTTTATTTTAGAAATTCTGCTATGATTTTTCACAAATTTCTAAGATATGGAATCAACCTAAATGTCCATCAACACACTAGTGGATAAAGAAAATGTGTGTGTGTATATATATACACCAGGGAATGCTATTTAGTTATGTAAAAAAAAAAATCTGTCATTTATGGCCACATGAATAAGTAAAATAGGTCAGGTACAGAAAGACAAATACTGCATGTTCTCATTCATATGTAGGAGCTAAAAAATGTTAGAGCTCATGGAAGTAGAGAGTAGAATTGTAGTTAGTAGATAGAGCCTGGGAGCAGGGCAAGGATGAAGAGCGATTGGTTAATGGACACAGAATTATAGCTATTAATAGATAGGAAGAATGAGTCTTGGTTTTCTGCAGCCTGCAGCAATGTAGGGTAAATATGGTTGACTATAATTTGTTGTATATATTCAAAAAGCTAGAAGGGAGGATTTTGAATGTTCACAACATAAAGAAATGACAAATGTTTGAGGTGATAGATATGCTAATTACCCTGATTTGGTCATTACACATTATATACACATATCAAAATATCACTCTGTGTCCCGGAAATATGTATGATTATTACATGTCAACTAAAAATAAAAATAATAAAATTCTGCTAAGATAGAACCCTGGAATGTGTATTAAAAAGAAATCTTCCCGGGTGTATCTGAGGGTGCTCAAAATGGTAGAATGCCTGTGGATATAATGTGAATAGACTTTTTGACAGTTTATTTATTATCAGCCTGTGGCCCTGGAATAAACATCCTTCTGGGACTGCCATGGTTCCCCTCTGCCATAGATTTTATATTCGACAGTACTTCGGATGAGACAGGCTTATGCTGCTGATTTAAACCTGCCATATCTGTTGGTGATGGAGGCCATTCAAGAGCTACTAGCTGCTGCAGGAACAATAGATTATCATCACCTCTTTTCAAAGCTCATTGTTTTCCAGAAATAATTGAAGGTATTTTCTTGGAGTCTGTTGTGAGAATGGAAACCGATATGAATTATAGTGTGCTCAAATCATAATAGGTTATATTTCCTGAACAAAGACGGGGAAAAGAAAGCATTACTGCATATGGAGAAAACCACCAACTTTTGACACTTAATTTCTTTCTTCCTGAAAAATGGCAACTCCTTCTGTTTCTAAATTACAGTATACAAAATGATAAGCAATTGCCTAGAACAAATACATTCTGAATTTCCCATCACTGCAGTTCCACAACAATCTAATAAAAATCTAAAAGAGCACAGAAGCAAACCATTAAGAGTTATGTGTGGGCCAACATCCTGGTTTCTCGTTCAACTCATCTTGAGTGCTTTTTGGCCTTGTACCAGTCATATAAGGGCTCTGATGTGGTCATTTGGCTGAGTAGCTACTTGATTACAAGGTCTAAGAATGGATTCTGAGGCTACACGAGTTAGCTGGAGTTGGTCTGTTCTACAGTAGCCAGAGTCACAAGCCAGACTGTTCGCTAGCCTTGTTGTTGAAAGGTGGGTGATGATGTGACGTCAATGCAAAGCCACCCCAATAGTGTAAAATCAGGGGAGCCAGGAGGGCTCAAACCATAATGGAAGGCCATCTGCTTATGTGCTTGTAAGGTCAGTGACCTACAGTTCCCAGGACCCTCTCCACCCCAGCAGCCCTCCCTTGGTCCTCCATTCTTCTTGCCAAAATGCTCTTTCATCCCCTGACTCTTAATGCCTATGTTTGGTGGTTTACCTTGGCCTCAGCATCATTTTAAGTCCCATGCCTTTTTAAGTGTCCTCAGCTCTAATCAAAACATGATTGTCTATTCATTTAATGTGGAACAAAAGCTTCATATGTTGATTCGTGACAACTAACCCAGGGGATCAACTAGAGGCGAAATGAAAACTTTGTGTGTAACTTTACAGGCAACTTCAACTATTAACAGAGAAAGTTCAGAGCCGAAAAGCAGGATGGGAATTTCAGGGACAGGGCCTCTAAAGGAGTTTCACTTTATGAGGATTTTAGGATTATCCTTTAGACTGGACTTCTCTGAAGTTATACCATGTAGGCAGGCACACATTTATTCTGCATATATAAGGTCATAAGGTCAATAATGGACAACACATTTCCCTCACTACAGGCAAAAATCCGGATTCAACATGATTTTTGAAAAATTGCAGGATTAAGCTCCAACCAATAATCTAAATTTAAACAAGTTATTTGTAAGACTGAACATATTTCCAAAAATCAAACTGCACAAAACAGGATGATCTAGAAACAAGTTTAGAAATATTACTGTGAAGGGAGAGGAGAGGGAGAGGACAAGGTACAAAGGCTTTATGTGACCAAAAGAAGGTTCAGGAAGTTCTGTTGTACCCACGGGATTTTCACCTTAGTTATGTTAAGCTAGGTGCGTTACATGTTGTATGGAGATTTCTCCTTTGTTTCAAATTAAAATGCTTCAATCTTTGAAACTATAAATTGTGTGAGGCCATGACCAACAATGAGATATAAAGATGTGGGGCCGGGCGCGGTGGCTCACGCCTGTAATCCCAGCACTTTGGGAGGCCGAGGTGGGCAGATCATTTGATGTCAGGAGTTAGAGACCAGCCTGACCAACATGGTGAAACACCATCTCTACTAAAACTACAAAAAAATTAGCCAGGTGTGGTTGTGTACATTTGTAGTCCTAGCTACTCAGGAGGCTGAGGCAGGAGAATCGCTTGAACTTGGGAGGTGGAGGTTGTAGTGAGCCAAGATCGTGCCACAGCACTCCAACCTGGGCAACAAGTAAGACTATGTCTCAAAAAAAAAAAAAAAATATATATATATATATATATAAAGATGTAAAGAAGCTCATAAAAAGGCCTTGAACTCACAAAAGATATCATTCTCATGAATCTCATGCCCTGAGGGAAGCCAACTGCCGTGTCACGAGGACACTCAAGCATCCCCCATAGTGAAGCCAACACACAACTACCACCAATTTGCCAGGAATGTAGGTGAGTTATCTTGGACTTGAATCTGCCAGTCCCGGTCAAGTCTTCAGATTATTTCATCCCTGGCTTGACTACACATTTGGGAGAGATCTTGAACCAGAATCATCCAGTTTAGCAGCTCTTTAATTCCTGACACACAGACATGATAAGGCAATTAATGTTTACTGTTTCAAGCGACTAAGGGTTTTTTGTTTGTTTTCTTTCTTTTCTTTTCTTTTTTTTTTTTAGAGGCAGGGTCTCATTTTACAGCAGCCCAGGTTGGAGTGCAGTGGTATGATTACAGCTTGCTGTAACCTTCAACCTCTGGACCCAGGGGACCCTCCCACCTCAGCCTTCTGAGTAGCTGGTACTACAGACCCACCACAACTGGACTAAGCAAATAAGTTTTTGAGGTAATTTATATGGATGAAAAGGAAGTCTAAGAAGTATGGCTGTGGAAAGTACAGGAGCAATGGGGAGGAGGTTGACTAAAAGGTTTTGTATTTGTTTTAGGAAAAAATTATTTATAGATTTTCAACAGAATAATTTACATTCAATAAGTATATTGATTACAAATGAATTTCATATATTTTAAAGCAACTTTTTCCAACTGTTTTTGAGATAATACACGTACTAGGAAAGAATGGAATTGTATTTTCTGAATATGTTTTACAATTCAGAAACTTTTAGGGCTTTACTGGAATATAACTCACTTACCACATCATTCACCCATGTAAAGTATACAATTCAATGGCTTTTAGTATATTAATTGAATTGCTCCACGCAGTTTTAAAACCTTTTTATCATCCCAAAATAAAACCATATATAGCCATTAGCAGTCACTGACCACTCTCAGCCTAGACCTAGGTAAATACTAATCTACTTTCTATCTGTATAAATTTGCCTAGTCTAGAATTTTCACATAAATAGAATCATACAATGTGATCTTTAGTGACTGGCTCCTTTCAATTAGCATAATGTTTCATGGTTATCCATATTGAAGCCTGTATCAATATTTCATTCCTTTTTATTGCAGAATAATATTCCAATGAGTGCACATATTACATTTTATCTATCTATTCAACAATCCATAGACTTTTATTTGAGTTGTTGCCACTTTTTGGCTATTATGAATAATGCTGCTATAAAAATGCCTGCGCAGGTTTTAGTGTGGACAAATGCCTTCATTTCTCTCAAGTATGTACATAGGAGTGAAATTGCTGTGTCATATGGTAACTCAATGTTTAAACTTCTGAAGAATTGCTAAACTGTTTCCAAAGTGACTGAACTACTTTACATTCCCACCAACGATAAATGAAGATTCCATTTATTTCCCCAACATTAAATAAATGCTTATTTATTTAATTAATTTACTTATTTATATTTCTACCAACAATAAATAAATTTCTCCACATCCTTGAAAATCCTTGTTATGCCACCCTAGTGGGGACTAGGGAGTGGTATTATATTGTAGTTTTGATTTGCATTTTCCTGATAACTAATGAGGTAAACATTTTTTCATGTGTTTATTGACAATTTGTATACCTTTTTTGGAGAAATGTCTATTCAGATTGTTTACCCATTTTTAAATTGGGTTATTTATTATTTTATGATGGAGTTATAGACTTAAATTTTTTTTAACTTCTGGCCCTTATTTGTATCGTGATGATAGCTTATTGGATTAAAATAGGTAGTGTGTGGACTCATATGAAGAAAGTTGGAATTTAAGGAAAGGTACTGGTACAGAGTTGTCAGAAATATGACATCAAATGTGTAGTAGTCAGGAAATCGCTGTTGACTTTCTTACAATTTCAACCAAGTTATAGGAACACAAAATAAATTACATAGGTTGGGAAAGAAATAGGAGATACAGAGAGAGAGGAAATAAGTGTCATTTTAAATTTTCTTACGTACTAATTACATTACCATATTTTTCACTGGTGGGATCACACGTGGAAGAAATCATCAATTCTAAACACATTGTTGCAAGCGAAAATTATAGATTAGAAATCATTCAGAGATTCTACACATGAGCAGACTGCTTTGTGAGGCAGAGCATGCTCCACATCCACAGTATCTAAATGAAGATGACGTATTTGTCTCTTAGGTATATTAGGAGGAATCTTGTCTTTGGCAGAAGATTATTGTCTCAAAAGTCCTTCTGAATTTGAACACATGTGGCACGTACAAAACAGTGTCTTAGTACAAATGCACAATAAATACTGGTTAAATGAATTGAGCTATTAAAATTCTGTGTCCTTGAAATAGTATACTGTGTTCCACATTCTATTTGAAGTGTTTGTGCATAATTTTAATGCAATTTGACTCTAGTGAGCAAAATTATTTTTTGGTGTGTAACTCTTTCCCCAAGCATGTTTAATGTTAATTTAGTAAAGAAAGCACTTTGGCACCTATTGGTATGAATATGTCAATTGGAAAGAAATGAATTTTTAAAGCATTCCTTATGATAATGGAGAGATAGAAGAGGTCACTAATACTATGCAAATGTGACTTTATTCATATAAATCTCCACAAAGCATATTTTTAAATCCACCCTCATAGGTTAGACATGTTAGGGAATTGAGAACAGTTTAATAACTCAACTTTTTTTTCTCATTACTTTATGCTGATGAGGATTTCCAGACCTCCAGCTATATTTATCAGAGTGGAATTTGATAAATAAATTTGCACAAAGAAACAGGGATAGGTTGAATTATTTACAGATCAGTAACAATTTGTTTCTCACTACAGTATCCTCAAAAAGAAAGCTGCACAGTTATGTGATTGATTTTAACAAATTTCTGTTGTTTTCATGATGTTTAAATGAATTTAAAGCAAGTCTAAGGAAGGGCGTATCTTAGAGCATTATAGCTTGTGATGTCTGCATCTTAGTTTCTAGTAAGCGCAGGCACTCATGCATGTAGGCCTATTGTGGGAAATCTTTCACAATCTAATATAAGCCATTCCAGGATGTCGTGAAATTGCAAGACCTTTTGTCAATTTCAAAAGTTTTAAAATTCATCTCAATATTCTACAAATGTTCTCCTCTGATAAATTGCACTTAATTCTTTTTTTACCTTGTACAACAATTTGCCTTGAACAACAATTATCAACTGGTTTACATTTGCCCTTGGAGGTACACATACACTTTTTACAAATTTTGTGGACCAAGAACCAATTTTCATATCTTCAATTTGAGTAGGTATTCTTTCCTAAATTGCAACTGCCTATAGTCAACATAAGAGGCCACTCACCTTTTCCACCTTCTCTTGCACAGTTCCCCCTTTCTTTCTTACAAAAGAGTCACATTTGTTACCCTGGACTTAACATGGTATACTGTCCCCGGGCCATAAAATCCTCTGGGTACAAAGGAACAACCCAGAATATTAGCTCCATAGAAACTTTACTTAAGTACCTTAACTCTGATGACTTTTTCTAAGATACACCTTTCCAATGAAAGGAAAGCTTAACTTTTAAAATGCATCATTTTAACTCTTTTTGGAATGTTCTCATTTCAGATAAGTGTATATTAAATAATGAGGGATGAGAGTCTTATTTAATAACATTACCTCTTTAATAGAGACCACGTGGCTGTAATGTAGAGGCTGTGAGGGCAAGCGAAGAGACTGTGCATCAGCAGTCTGAAGGGCAGTACTGAAGGTTCCACCAGCTCTCATGTCTAGGAGGCAAACTCCTTGCAAAGCTCTGGGATCCAGCTATCTTTATATCCACTGATCATCTGTTTATCTTGGAATTCAAATTTTGAAGTGATTTAATTGTCACAAGAATACATATCAACATATTTATTTAAATTAAAATGAGTTAGGCTTTTCGAGAGAAAGTAGGTAGGATTCATTTGATTTATTTGACAAATCAGATTTTCTAGATAGGTGGGCCTTTTTTAACTGAATAAACTGGAGCCACAATGTTTCTGTATCTTTAAAGTAAATAACAATATATTATGTATTGAGGTAATTACGGACTGAAGATTTGTGGCTTTCTCCAAATTCATATATTGAAGCCCTACCCACCAATGTGATGGTGTTTGGAGATGGGTGAGTCCTAGGGAGATAATAAGGATTAGATGAGATCAAGGATGAGTGGCTTATAAGAAGAGGAAGAGAGAGAGCTTTCTGTCTTTTTCCACCATATGCGGACACATAAAAAGAGCTGTCTGCAAGCAAGGAAGAGAGACCTTGCCAAGAACCAAATCTTCAGCCCCTTGATCCTGGGCTTCCAGCCTCTAGTACTGTGAAAAATAAATGTCCGTTTTTTAAGTCACACAGTCTATGATAATTTCTAACAGCTTGAGCAGACTAAGACAGGAGTTAATATTGTTTATTTTCCAGCTATTTTGGGAAAAAGTCAGTTTAAACAGGTGCTTCTAAGTCAAAAAGATGCATAATTAGTGATGATTTGACAGGACTTGGTATAACCCTTTTGGTATAGATGCAAGGCTCAGGGAGTGAATTACTAATGACTAGTAACAAATCCTTTTTGTGTGACATAGATTCCATTTCTTTCCCTTCAGAAAATAAAAGGAAAATCTAATTGACTCATCAACTGAGACAACCATTTTAAAATAATTGGTAATCACCATAGGATTTATTTGGCATATAACCCAGGAGCTCACAAACTGAGTGACACTGTAATAATAACATTCTGTGCACTTCTCCACATATGTATTCATGCAAGAAAAATAGCTTGGGACCAGTGTAGAAGTTTTTTTTTTTTTTTTTTCCAAACAGTTTCTAGAATTGATTCTGAAGCATGCCTTGGTACACCAATAAATAATTTTTATCCACAGATATATAAGCTAGTTTTAAAAAGCACCAATTGCTACTATTATATACTAAACTCACTCTACTATTATCACTAATATTAATAATAAAATAATGGTAATGTTAATATGGAGTAAATTTAATTTTTCATTATGTATGGTCACCGGAAAAAGAAAATGAAATTATATATATATAAACAGATATTATATATATAAACAGATAAGAATGACAGGGTAACCAAAAAAGACTGCAGAGGAGGCAGAGCAAAATGGCCAAATAGAATCCTCTGGCAATTATTTCCCCTGTAAGAACACCAAATTGAACAATTATCCATGCAAGAAAACACCTTTATGAGAACCAAAAATTAGGTGAATAATCAGAGTACCTGGTTTTAGCTTCATATCAGTGAAAGAAACACTGAAAAGGGTAGGAAAGACAGTTTTGCAATGCCGGTGATGCCTCTCTCCCATCCTCTGGCAGTGACCCCATGGCATACAGAGGGAATCTGTGTGCTTGGGGGAGACAGAGTGCAGTGACTGGGGGACCCTACATTGGAACTCAATGCTTCCCTGTGAGACCAGAAAGCAACATAGGACAGAATTCAGCCAGCACCCATGGAGGGAGCATTTAGACCAGCTCTAGTTAGAAGAGAATTGACTATCCCAGCGGTCATAACCTAAGTTCCAGCAAGCCCTACCACCATAGGGTACAGTGCACTGGGGTTCTAAATAGACTTGAAAGGCAGTCTAGGGCACAAGGACTGCAATTCCTGGGGAAGTCCTGGTACTGTGCCAGGGTGGAGCCAGTGGATATGGGGGACACACAGTCTAGTGAGACACCAGCTGCAGCAGCCAAGGGAATGCTTATATCACCCTGCTCCCAACCCCAGCCAGCACAGCACACAGCTTTGGGAAAGACTCCTTTCTTCTGCTCTGGGGAGAGGAGAAGGGAGAGTAAAGAGGACTCTGTCTTGAAAATTGGAAAGCAGCTGAACCACAGTAGGATAGGGCACCAGGAAGAGTCCTGAGGCCCTCATTCCAGGTCCTATCTCCTGGGCTACATTTCTAGACATACCTTGGGTCAGAGGGAACTCACTACTTTGAAGGGAAAGACCCAGTCCTGGTAAAGATTCATTACCTGCTGACTAAAGTGCCCTTGGGTCTTGAATAAATATAATCAGTACCAGGCGGTACTCACTATGGGCCTTAAGTGAGACCCAGGGCCATGCCGGCTTCAAGTGTGAACCAGCACATTCCCAACTGTGATAGCCATGGGACAGACTCCCTATACTCGAGGAAAAAGACAGGGAAGAGCAAAGGGGACTTCATCTTGCAGCTTGGGTACTAGCTCAGCCACAGTGGAGTAGAGCACCAAGCAGGCTCCTGGGGTCCCTGATTCCAGGCCTTGGTTCTTGGATAAAAATATTGTACCTGCCCTGGGCCATAGGAGAGCCTACTGCCCTGAAAGGAGAGTCCCAGGCCTGGTAGCATTCACTACCAACTGACTGAAGAGTCCATAGCCCTTGCATGAACATTGGTGGTGTCCAGACAGTACTCACCAGCCTGGCATGGTGATGGCCACTGGGAGAGACTCCTTATGTTTGAGGAAAGAGGAAAGAGGAGTGGGAAAGACTTTGTCTTGTGTCTTGGGTGCCAGATCAGCCACAGTAGAATAGAGTACTAAATAGATACCTAAGTTCTGTGTCCCCAGGCTATGGCTCCTGGACAGCATCTCTGGGCCCACCCTGGGGCAGGTAGGGAGCTTGCTACTATGAAGGGAAGAACACAAGCCTGGCTGGATTCACCACCTGCTGAGCCCTTGTGCCTTGAGTGAACATTGGTGGTAGCCAGGCGTTAGTCATCACAGGCCTTGGGCAAGACCCAGTACTGTGCTGGCTTTGGGTCTGGCCCAGGATAGTCCCAGTGGTGGAGGACACAGGGGTGCTTATGTCACCCATCCCCCTGCTCCAGGTAGTTCAGTATGGAGAAACAGACTTTTGTTTTGTTTTGCGGGAGAGGGGGTACGGTGGTGGGCGGTGAAAGAAGTAAGAGAAGAGAACAAGAATCTCTGCCTGGTAATCCAGAGAATTCTTCCAGATCTTATCCAAGACCACCAAGCTAGTACCTCTGTGAGTCTGTAAGAGCCATAGTGTTACTGGGCTTGTAGTGCTCTCTCATGCAGATACAGCTGCAATGGCCAAAGCTTTAGATCACAGCACTTAATTTTCTCAGATACTTGGAAAGCCTTACCAAGAAGGGCAGTTACAAAAAAGCCCAGACTGCAAAGACTACACTATACCTAATTATTCCATGCCCAGACATTCACTTACATCCGTAAGAATCAAGACTATCCAGAAAAACATGACCTCATCAAACAAATTAAATAAGGCAGCAGTGACCAATCCCAGAATGACAGAGATATGTGACCTTTAGGAAAGAGAATTCAAAATAGCTGTTTTGTGGAAGTTAAGCAAAATACAAGACAATACAGAGAAGGAATTCAGAATCCTATCAGATAAATTTAACAAAGTTATTAAAATAATTTTTGAAATTTCATCAGAAATTCTGGAGCTGAAAAATTCAATTGAATACTGAAGAATGCATCAGAGCCTCTAAACAACAGAATAGATCAAGCAGAAGAATGAATTGTGAGCTTGAAGACAGGCTATTTGAAAATACACGTCAGAGAAGACAAAATAAAAAAGAATAAAACAGAATGAAACACATGTATAAAATCTTGAAAATAGCTTCAAAAAGACAAATCTAAGAGTTACTGGCCTTAAAACGGAGGTTGAGACAGTGCTCAGGGTAGAAAGTTTATTCAAAGGGATAATAACAGAGAACTTCCCAGACTTAGAGAAAGATAACAATGTTCAAGAAAAAGAAGATTATAGAACACCAAGCAGATTTAACCTGCCTTAAGGCATTTAATAATCAAACTCCCAAAGGTCAGGATAAAGAAAGGATCCTAAAAGCAGCAAGGCAAAAGAAACAAAACAACATACAAAAGAACTCCAATACATCTGGCAGCAGAATTTTCAGTGGAAATCTTACAAGCCAGAAATCTTACATATTCAAAGAGCTGAGGGAAATAAAAAACAAACAAACAAACAAAAAACACAAAAGAACCCACTTTTACCCTAGAACAGCATATTCAGCAAAAATATCCTTAAAACATGATGGAGAAATAAAGACTTTCTCAGACAAATAAAAGCTGAGGGATTTCCTCAGTACCAGAACCATCCTACAAGAAGAAATACTAAAGGAATTTCTTCATTCTGGAAAAAAAGGACATTAACAAGCAATAAGAAATCATCTGAAGGTACAAAACTCACTTGTAATAGTAAATACACAGACAAACACACTTAAGTCACAGAGTATTATAATACTGTATTTGTGGTATGTAAACTACTCATATCTTGAGTAGAAAGACAAAATGATGAACCTATCAAAAATAATAGCTACAACACTTCTCGATACATACTATCATCAGCTATAAAGAGAAACAATAAAAAGTTAAAAAGTTAGGGGTAAAGTTAAAGCTTTTATTAGTTCTCTCTTTGCTTGTTTGCTTTTGCAATCAGTATTAAGTTGTTACAAGTTTAAAATAATTCTAAGATGCTATTTGCAAGTCTCATGGTAACTTCAAATCAAAACACCTACAACAGACACAAAATACAAGAAGAAAGAAATTAAAATGCAACCAGAGAAAATTACCTTCACAGACAGGAAGACAAGAAGGAAAGAAGGAAGGAAAAGAAGAACACAAAACAACCAGAAAACAAATAACAAATGGTAGGAGTAACTCCTTACTTATCAATAATAACATTGACTGTAAATGGACTAAGCTGTCCGGTCAAAAGATATAGAGTGGCTGAATGGAGAAAAAAACAAGGCCCAGTGTTCTTTTCCCTACAAGAAACACACTTGACTTACAAAGACACACAGAGACTGAAAATAAAAGGATGGAAACAGATATTCAATGCAAATGTAAACCAAAAAAAGAGCAGGAGTGGCTATAAATATATATCAGGCAAAATAGATTTCAAGTTAAAAACTATAAAAAGAGACAAAGAAGGTCACTGTATAATGATGAAGGAGCCAATTTAGCAGGAGGATATAACATTTTAAATATATGTGTACCTGACACTGAAGCACTAAGATTATATAAAGCAAATATTATTAAAGCCCAAGAGAAAGATAGAACTCAATATGACAAAAGCTGGAGACTTCAACATCCCACTTTCAGCATTGGACAAATCATCAAGACAGAAAATCAGCAAAGAAACTTTGAATTTAATCTGCACTATAGAACAAATGAACCTACTAAATATTTACAGGATATTTTTTTCTGATGGCTGCAGAATGTGCATTCCTCTCCTCAGCTCATAGATTATTCTCAAGGATAGACCATATGTTTGGCCACAAAAACAGTCTTAAAAAAATTCAAGAGGCTGCGTGCGGTGGCTCACGCCTGTAATCCCAACACTTTGGGAGACTGAGGTGGGCGGATCACAAGATTAGGAGATTGAGACCATCCTGGCTAACACGGTGAAACCCCATCTCTACTAAAAATACGAAAAAAAACTATCCCGGCATGGTGGCGGGCGCCTGTAGTTCCAGCTACTCTGGAGGCTGAGGTAGGAGAAAGGCGGGAACCCGGGAGGTGGAGCTTGCAGTGAGTGGAGATGGCGCCCCTGCACTCCAGCCTGGGCGACAAAGCGAGACTCCCTCTCAAACAAACAAACAAACAAACAAATTTCAAGAAAATGAAATCATGTTAAGTATCTTCTCTGACCATAATGAAATAAGCTAGAAAACAATGACAAGAGGAATTTTGAAAACTATACAAACATATGAAATTAAACAATATTCTCCTAAATGACAAATGGGTTAGTGAAGAAATTAAGAAGAAAGTTTAAAAATTTTTTGGAACAAATGAAAATTAAAACACAACATATTAAAACCTGTGGGACACAGTGAAGACATTATTCAAAGGAAAGTTTATAGCAATAAGCACCGACATCAAAAAAGCAGAAAAACTTCAGGTAAAGAACCTAATGATGCATCTTAAAGAACAAGAAAAGCAAAAGCAAACCAAACCCAAAATTAGTAGAAGAAATAATAAAGATCAGAGCAGAAATAAATGAAATTGAAATTAAGAAAATGATACAAAATATCAATGAAACAAAAGTTGTTTTTTTAAAGATAAATAAAATCAACAAACCTTATTCCTTACTAAGAAAAAAAGAGAGAAGACCCGAGTCGAAAAAATCAGAGACAAAAAAGAGACATTACAATTGATATCTCAGAAATTCAGAGGATTATTAGTGGCTACTGTGAGCATGTATATGTCAATAAATTGGAAAATCTAAAAGAAATAGATAAATTTTAGACACATACAACCTACCAAGATTGAACCATGAAGGAACCTGAAACCTGAACAGACCAATATAGAGTAATGAGATCAAAACCGTAATAAAAATCTCCCAGCAAAGAAAAGCCCACTACCTGATGGTTTCCTTGCTGAATTTTACCAAACATTTAAAAGAGAACTAATATTTGTTCTACTCAAACGATTCCAAAAATGGAGGAGGAAGGAATACTTCTAAACTTATTTTATGAGGCTGGTATCACCCTCATACCAAAACCAGACAAACACACATCAAAAAAATAAAACTACAGGCCAATATCCCTGAGGCAAAAATCCTCAGCAAAATACTAGCAAACTGAATTCAGGAAGACATTAAAAAGATCATTCATTATGACCAAGTGGGATTTATCCCAGGGATGCAATGTTGACTCAACATATGCAAATCAATCAATTTGATACATCAAATCAACAAAATGAAAGACAAAAACTATGTAATCACTTCAATCGATGCTTAAAATGCATTTGATGAAACTCAACATCCCTTTATGACAGAAATCCTCAAAAAACTGGGCATAGAAAAAACATATCTCAGTTGGGTATAGAAGGAACATATCTCAACACAATAAAAGCCATATACAACAGACACACAGCTAGTATACTGAATGGGGAAAACTGAAAGCCTTTCCTCTAACGTCTGAAACAAGACAAGGATGTCCACTTTAATCACTGTTATTCAGTATAGTACTAGAAGTTCTACATACAGCAGTCATTTAAGAAAAAGAAATTAAGGGTATCTAAATCGGAAAGAAAGAAGTAAAATTATTCTTATTTGCAGATGATATGATCTTATAATTGGAAAAATTTAAAGACTTCATCAAAAAAATATTAGAACTGATCAATTTAGTAAAGATCCAGGATACAGAATCAATATACAAAAATCAGTAGCATTTCCATGTGGCAACAATAAAAAATCTGAAAAAGAAGTCAAGAAAGTAATACATTCACAATAGCTACAAGTAAAATAATACACCTAGGAATAAGATTAACCAAAGAAGCGAAAGGTCTCTACAATGAAAACTATAAAACATTGATGCAAGAAATGGAAGAGGACACAAAAATGGAAAGGTATTCCATGTTCACAAATTGGAAGAATCAATATTGTTAAAATGTCCATACTACTCAATGCAATCTACAGATTCAGTGAAATCCCTATCAAAATACCAATGATATCATTCACAGAAATAGAAACAAAAATCTTAATATGTATATAGAACCACAAAAGACCCAGAATAGCTAAAGCTATCCTGAGGAAAAAACTGTAAGAATCATATTACCTGACTTCAAATTATGCTACAGAGCTATAGTAAGCAAAACAGCATGGTACTTGAATGAAAACAGACACATAGACCAATGGAACAGAATAGATAACTCAGAAATAAATCCATACATCTATGATAAACTCATTTCTGACAAAGGCACAAATAACATACATTGAGGGAAGAACAGTCTCCTCAATAAATGATGCTAGATAAACTGAATATCCTGAGGCAGAAGAGTGAAACTAGACCTCTATCTCTCACCATAGAAAAATTAAATAAAAATGGATTAAGGACTGAAATCCAAGTTTTTAAACTATGAAACTACTATTACATAAAAGAAAACATTGGGAAAATTCTCCAGGACATTGGTCTGGACAAAGATTTCTTGAGTAATAACCCTACAGACACAGGCAACCAAAGCAAAACTAGACAAATGCGATCACATTAAGTTAAAAAGCTTCTGCATAGTAAAGGAAGCAATCAACAAAGTGAAGGGACAACCTACAAAATGGGAGAATTTTTTTTCAAACTATTCATCTGAGAAGAGATTAATAACTAGAATATATGAGGAGCTCAATCAACTCAATAAGAAAAAATGTAATAATCTGATTAGAAAATAGGCAAAAGATCTGAATAGACCCTTCTCAAAAGCAGAAATAAAAATGGCAAACAGGCATATGTTTGGTGCTCAACATCACTGATTATTTGGGAAATGCAAATCGAAACTACAAGGAGATATTGTATTAGTCCAGTTAAAATGACTTTTATCCAGAAGACAGGCAATAACAAACATTGCTGAAGATGTGGGAGGAAAAGGAACTCTCATACACTGTAGGTGGCAATGTAAATTAGTACAATGGCTATAAAGAAGAGTTTGGAGGTTTCTAAAAAAGCTAAAAGTAGAACTACTATAAGATCCAGCAATTCTCTGCTAGATATATACCCAAAAGAAAGGAAATCAGTATATTGAAGAGATTCCTTCACTCCCATGTTTATTACAGCACTATTCACAATAGCTAAGATTTGGAAGCAACCTAAGTGTCCATCAACAGATGAACAGATAAAGAAAATTTGGTATTGATACACAATGGAGTTCTATGTAGCCATAAAAAAAAATGAAATTCTGTCATTTGCAAGAACATGAATGGAACTGGTCATTATGTTAAGTTAAATAAATCAGGCACAAAAAGACAAACTTCACATGTTCTCATTCATTTATACTTGAGAGCACAATGGGGTGACTACAGTAAAAAAAAAGTATTGTACATTTAAAAATAACTAAAAAGGTGTAACTGGAATACTTACAAAGAAGGTGATGGGTACCCCATTGACCCTGATGTTATTATTACATTATGTATGCCTGAAGCAAAATACCTCATATGCCCCATAAATATATACCTTTATTATGTGTCCAAAAGAATTAAAAACTTAAGGAAAAGACCTTCAAGCAGATTACTGTCTTATAAGGGTAGAATTCTGTGGGATACATAGAATGGTAATATAAAGTCAAAGAGAAAAAGTTACAGTGTAAAACTTCCAAACACTAAAGAACTTAGTCACATATATTTTAAATGGATGATGATGGATATCCAATTACCATGGTAATTAAATCCAGTGCATACATTTAAGTGGTAATGTGAAAATTTCATTTAAAATCATCAATATTTATAATACTCAAGAAACTGCACAATCATAGATATTTAAATTTAAGATGAAGAATTTTAGATGCCAACCTAAAAATATGCAATAAGATATAATTTTTCAAACTTATTTTAGGGAGTATAGAATACACAATTTTGAAGACCACTGACTTAGAATATAGGCATGTGATCCTTTTCTTTGGGTTTCAGTTGCTTCATAGAGTGTTTGGACAGTAGTTAGAATTATTCATGTTAGGTGTTGGAAGAGTGGATGTATCACAGTGCTACAAGGGGGGCACCCTGATGTCAGAGCCCTGGGTTCACATTCCAGCTCTGTCACCTTCAAAGCTGTGTGATAGTGGACATGTCAGCTAACCTCTTATCCTTCCTCTCATTCAAGCAATGGTGAGGTGAGGACGACCCTAGGTGATGTATGTCCAATGTTCAGGACCCACATGTCGTCCATTTAGGGTAGGTATTCAAAAGAAATGGAGCTGCTCAGAGTTTCCTATCAGAGTCGGTAAATTCGAGTTTCTACAGTGTCAACTGGTTTTTGCAGTTTTAATTTCCATGTTTCTTAGGAACAAGATAAAATTTCTCATTGTGATTCCACTTTTTGTAAACAGTTATTTCCAAAACAAGAATAATAAAAGCAAATAATGATGGAAATCATGATTTTTGTTCTTTTAACAAAGAGAACATCACCATCAACAGAGAAAGAAAACCTTGGAAAGGTGCTATAAGAGTGCTATTGCTCCCGTATAGCCTGAAATAAGGATATTTAAAAAAAATTATTTGGGCTGGGCACGGTGGCTCACGCCTGTAATCCCAGCACTTTGGGAGGCCGAGGCGGGCGGATCACGAGGTCAGGATATCGAGACCATCCTGGCTAACATGGTGAAACCCCGTTTCCACTAAAAATACAAAAAATTAGCTGGGCATGGTGTCGGGCACCTGTAGTCCCAGCTACTCGGGAGGCTGAGGCAGGAGAATGGCATGAACCCCGGAAGCGGAGCTTGCAGTGAACCGAGATCGCGTCACCGCACTTCAGCCTTGGCGACAGAGTTAGATTCTGTCTAAAATATTAATAATAATAATAATAATACCCCAAATTGTCATTGCCAGTAATAAGTAGGCAGTTTATTAAAATGGATAACCAACAAATTAAAAATCTAAGTGTAGTAGAAACTAAAGTAACTTAGACAAAGGAGACATTCAAGAACAAGGAACAAGCCCTTTGCTTCTGGCAGCAAAGGACAGCCCTGATTCTCCTGATCAACACAACAACAGTGGAAAATATTTGCACAGCGTGAGAAGTACTTACCCTATGGCCATCTCACCTAGAGACTGTGAACCAGACCAGTAGCCCATTCTTGACAGGGAGGGCCTGGAGCATGCAACCTGCAATTCTCAGATTCCAGTAGAAGTGTGTGTAAGTAATGTGTCTCCCAAATTCATTTGGCTGGAGTGGGAAGACAATAAAAGTAGAAGAGATTAAATTGGCCATTCCTCAGGGTCAGAAAATGAGCCTTATTTGTTTTTGTTTCCAGACTTAACACTGGTGTAGGTTACTTGGGAAGTTCCTATTCACTCAATGTTTGTTGAGCTAAACTGCCTCTTTGCTGGGGAGAGGGGGAGCTAGGATAAGCCAAATCCACACTACTGTGAGAAACAGGAGAGGTTCCCTGAGCATGAAGCCAAATAATTCCTGCTTCTTCCAGTGCTCCTTCCTCAGGATCTCCATTAGAGAAAATTAAATTTTAATTAGGAAATTGCAATCACACTAGTTTTGATGCATTACTGGGGATACAACTGAAATTCCTCATCTATAAACCAAGTGCGGGTATCATTTAGTTACTGCCTTAGTTCATCCCAGGGTCACGTGCAAGCAGGATAACAGCATGAAAAACTTCTTGGAATCAAACAGCCCTGGAGAAAGCCATGGCTCTGACACTTAATCGCTGTACTTTATTGGGTGAATTGCTTGAACGATCTGACCTCCATTTTGTCACCTGTAAATTGTGGGTAATAATAAGAATCTTGAGGATTTTCTAAGGATTTTAGGTAAAGCCCAATCCATAGTAGACACTTAGTGGCAGCTTAGCGTTAAATGCTTTAATGGTTTGTGATGTTATGCTAAAATGTGCAGGCTAAGGAAAAGGTTATTGGCTGTAGTCATGAATGTTCTGGGCACATACTAATTATATTGATTTCTATATGTTGAATGGTTCTGTGAAGTCATCAAAAAGTTTAAGCTAGTGTTGACACCTTTAAAAATAATTCAGAAGATGGTTCATTCAAGTACGACCGGGTAAACCTTGCTGACAAAGCATCAATATGTTATGTTTTAATGACATCATTTTCTGTTCTATTACCCAGTATTCATCACAACAGTCCATTTATTCAAGAATATCACTCTGTTGGGATGCATACATCAGGGCAACAAATTTAAATAGCCTCTAATAACAGAGTGTAATGATTGAAAGTTGGAGAAAGAATATTACTTGCTGATAGAAAAGAAAAACAGAAAATCAAGACAAGTGGTGAAGGATTTCATAAGCCTGGCTCTCATTAGACCTGTCCCTGAGTCAGCGTGAGACTGTTGAGAGGCTACCATTTCTTCAGCCAACACACGAGCAGACAGCTCTTCTAACCATCTGGAAATTCAGTTTTTACAGTGGTTTAAATTGCTGCTCATGCCATTTTATTCTAGGTGCTAATATTCAAATATTTAACATTTTAAATGAAGAGATGGTTTTTCATTAGGTTTGACTGGCTCTCGCTCTTGATCAAACTAAAGTAAGCAAGAAAGACTAATGGAAATTTAGTGCAAATTTAAAGAAATACCACTTTTATTTGTGTACTTTTAAAATTATTGATTTCTTTTTTAAATAAAGCAATGGTTTCTAAAGCTGTTGACTTGGTCTATTATTTTCAGGAGGCTCTGATTAGCTTTTCCATCAACACTCAGGTATTTAGAATTCTCCAGACATTTCAGTCTCATTCTACCTGTCATCAAATAGAGGCAACTTTATCTCACATTTCATCACATAATCTCCATATTTTTTTAGCAGTATACATCTTGCTATATTAAAACTAAATTTAGATAACTAGTAAGTGGATGGTTAAAAGTCAAGCAAAGATTTTTAATTTTTTTTTAATTCCAAATGCATGCATTTGGATAATACATGCAAAAGATAGGTTCAGTCTAATTTATAGTGGCTTGGTAAAATGATCACTGATGCTTACATCACGGTATTTTCTAGAAGTATTGAAGAGAAGCCAACACATCTTTCTTTAATACTACAAGGTCAGTATATAGACACAGTCATCGGGAGGAAAGGCAGAGTTACAATCCCTGGAATGGCTCATTTCTGATTAAGAAGCAAAAGCTGCTCCAAGATGCTCTGTGCATAGAGGCAGTCCCAGCTCTACAGTCACATTTTGCTGACCCCCTGATACAGAAAGAAATAATTTAACAGTGTCACTGGAAGATTTCCAGACATACGATGTTTTTGATTATTTAAAACTCCTTCTACTCCTTCAGCACTTAGAAATCCTGCGGGATAAAAGAGACTTTAAAATCCTAAGTCATCATTAAGAAAAGTAAAAGGAATTCTCATAGGTCAAATGGAAAAGGAAAAGGAAAAGAAAAGGAAAGTGAAAATCAGGGGAGTGATGGAAGCCGACTTTCTGAGGTGCTACAGTCCTGGGAACCAAAGGGATTTAGGTCTAATGGCACCAAGAGGATGAACAGCGAGGCCTCAGCCTGAAGGAGGTGGGAGTTAGGACTGTTCCCATCTTTACCCCTACTAAGGCTTATATGCCTTGGGAACAAATATGCCTGGGAACAGAGAAAATCTGGGCAATAATTTATATCTATGGGCTTATCTTTATTTTGACTGGGATTTCACTTTATCTTTATGGTCCAAGAATCCTATAACTGAGAACACAAATTCTCACCGGCTGGTAAGATTTCAAGGATTTCCTTAGAAAAAGACATTTTGCATTTACTTCTGACAGGCATCCTTGAAATCAATTCCAGCAACAATTGCAACCCAAAGTATATAAGATTTTCACACATAAAAAATAACATCATTTACTCTAAGTTATTACTGAGTGATTTGACTTCATGGGCACCAAAGGTGCTCAACTTTTAAGTCCCAATACTCTTGTGGGAAGCAACAGGATTCTTTCAGCAAATTCTACTAAGATGGTAAATCTTAATATCATAAAGTCACAATGCATTCTTGAATGGATGGTGTAATGAAGAATTTGAAACACACACACACACACACACACACACACACCCCTTTCTAATGCTGATATCCTCCCTGTTAATAAATCACTGATTAAATCTTTAATGTGCAGAGGAGTTGTGAAAATTAAATTAGGAGAAATCTACTGGGTTCACAGATGTCATTCTTGCGTTTTCTTTCTTTCTTCCTTTCTCTCTCTTTTTCCCTCTGCTCTACTCTCCTCTTTTCTACCTTCCTTTCTTCTTTTCTTCTTTCTTTCCTTTCCCCTTTTCTTTCCCTCTTCCTTCTTCTTTATACAGGCAACTATAAAACAGGCACTTAACAAATTTGTTGCTTATTTTCTGATTAAATATGGAAAAAAGACAATGACTGCAAGAAAAAGCTCTGCCATTGCTCTACAACTTAAACCTTTGATACTTTTGGAAGTGATGTTTATTTTGAAAGAGGAACATGTAACAATCTAAAGTCGTTGGTCAATTTCAGGGTAAACCTAACAGCTTTTTTTACTCTATTTCGAGAGCCATCTTTTATTCTGCCATCCTTTCCTTCTCCTCTAATTTTTCTATTTAACTTCATTAGAAATGGTTCTGAGCCAACTGATATAAGAAGACATTTTTAAATAAGTTGAGGAAACTGGAGATATGAAAATAAAGATCAATAAAATGAAAGGAAGCCAAGTGTGAGGTTGGTACAGAGTATGTACATTGAAGTCTAGTTCTCTCCCTCAAGGTAGAACAGGATACATCTTTGTGGTTTCACAGGGAATAAGACTAAAGAATGTGGACAGAAACAACTTCATGGTTTATTACCAGGTGTAGAGACAAAGTAACTCTTCTGAAAAATATCACACCGGCCTAGTCAGTGATTCTCTCCTGTGCCCACACTGAAGGACTTAATACTTCTCACCCCCAAAGTCAGTCAAACTCAACAGTTAATTTACCATTACTTTAGATTGTACTAAAGATTTCTCTGGGGAAAGTGAGAAAAGTTCCATTGTAACAATAAACACAACTTAAGAAAGTCTTCTTAGAACATACTCTTGCCACCTCAAGCATCCTTACCCCCAGGAAAACATCAGCAACCTAAATGGCTCTAAACTTCCCCAATCATTTTCAGGGTAGGCCTAAACTCCGAGGACAGCATGTTATCTAAAACATGGTAGTGACCACCAAGGGTGTAGGGTGTAGCAACATGAGTCCTAATATGAATTGCATCCTGACAGCTTAAATTTGCCATTGTAGTATACCTACTTATGGCAATTTCTAGCAATGTTCCATTGGCTTGGTAGTAGGTGCCAGTCAATCAGAATCATCAGCTATTTTTTCCAAACCTGTTGAGGCACGGCACTATGATGGTGCTGTGGGAGATTCAAAGCGATATTTTGTCTATAAAGGAATTTATAATCTGGCCAGGAGGCAATACTGTGCAAAAGAAATAATTGGAGAATAAATAGCACAGTAAACATAATAAGAAATTGCCAGGGAGGGAATAGAGCCAACTATGTGACTTATAGTCATATAGAGCCAACTATGTGAAGGCTACTGTCTGAGAGCAATTGTCCTGCAGATAAATGTGGTCATAGGTGTGATTTCCTTGCACCACAGAGGCAAGGGTAGGCAGAGGGAGGAGAGCTGGAGGCAACTGTAAATTTGCTGCTCTGAGCACAGCAAGTGGGTTATTAAAGATATCTACCTTGATGCCTGCGGCTCTGTTAGGAATGGAAGAAACAGATTCACAGTAGAAAATAGATTCTTTTCTTCTTTGGGTTCTAATACATATTGGTGCAGTTGCCTCCATATGGAGATACAAGTTTACATATACACTCTATGTTTATTTACTCATATTGTAGTAAATCTATACTGTACAGAAACTCCTGCTGTTTTGAACATTTAGGATAGTGTTTCATCCTTTCTGAAAGATGAAGAGATGGACTCTTGATAAATAATTTGTGGTGTGGGGACAGGTGCTTCTTTCAAACTTTGCTAATGATATATTTCTAAGAACAGAAAAATTCCTCTCCAACTCCATGGCTATGACCATAGATTCTATAATAAAATCATTCATTGTCTACCTTTTTAAAGGATTTCTTAAGTCCTCATCAATGAGCAGTTACTAAGATCCTACCAGAAACCCAGCTATGTCCCCTCTGCCTGGAAGTCCTTTATCTCTGTCTTTGTTTTATTGTATTTAACTCCTTAAGGTCCATTGCAAATGCCTCCCACATCCTAAAGCCTTCCCTAAGGGCCCCTACTCTGTAACCTTCTGAGATCACGTCTACGTCTTTATGCCATGTAGCATAGTCTGCTTTACAGTGTAGTTATTGATTCCTTACTCAACCCCAACAAGTTATTGGTTATCTAAAGACAGGGAGAAGAGATAGTCACTTCAGAATAATCAGGATCTCCCAGCATAATGCACAGAACACAGTCATTAAAATTGAATTGTGTTGAATTAAATAGGAAACCATTCTGATGATTTCTCATGAGTCTGTATTTCTCAAAATGAAATTCCCTTCTTTTCTAGTACTGTGATGTACTACCTAGATCTTCCTCAGGAAAACAAGGTTTCCCACCCTAGTTGCTAGAAGTCAGTCCTCAACTGTTAGCCCCTTCAGGGATTAGCTCAACAGCTGGGAGCTTCCTCACCCAAGGCTACACCCACTGGCAAAGTTCCATAAAGGCCTTACCCCTCCTTGGGGAAGCTCCATACGGTCATCCATCTTCAAAGCTTCTCTCAGGCTTGCAGAGGTGACGGTGTCACTACTTGAGCCCTGCCTCTGCCTGATCCTGCTTCTTTCCTTTTCGTTCCACCTGCGTTCATCCCGTGAGCACCTTCTGATGAGCATCCTATACAATAATCTCCTGTCTAGTCCCCTTCCTGAGGACACAGACTGAAATATGCATGTTGAACATAAAAGTACTATATGCCTTTTATTTTCTCATTTACCTCTGACCATAGTCATGAGCATAGTGGCCATAGAGGAGCTGGACTGAGATTTCTACAGTGATGCTCCACTGCAGGTTGCAGGGTATTTTACTTAACAGTCAAAATATGCTCCTCCTCTCTATTTTTCTGGAAATAAACACATAGATGTTTGGTGGAAGAAACTAAACTACACTGCTAGTTCTCCTGGGGCCTGTTTAACTTATCTTTTTAAAACAAATAATCATTCTATGTTTACTTGCCAAGAGAAAAATGCCTGAATTTATATCCCTTTTCCTATTTGCAGAAGGCATAAATGTCAGAAAGGTTAAGATCATTTTCTGGGTGCTTCAAAAAGCCTGTTTCAAAGAAAATTTTCAAACTATAAATTATGTATGAAAAGATACAGATACAAAATGCTATTGAGAAAAGAAACTAAGCTAATGAAAGGAAACTCATTCTATATATTTTTTTCTGAGATAAAATGGATGACCCCACTTTAGCAGAAAGCCGTTGAAAATCTTCAGGTAAAGCCACAGCATCAAAAGCAACATTCTTGTCAAATATAAATTTCAAGTGGTATTATAAAGCTAGGCCATAAAATCTAATCATTCTGAACATTTGATTTGTAAGATATTGAGCTCATGTTAGATATTGTGATATATTGGGAATCCATTAAAGTTCTCAAGGAAAAAGAAGAAAACCATGGTCAAGTGAATTTACATTTCTAATTTGCAACAAGGCTGCAGTAGGAGTTAGTAAAAGCAAGGAAATGACTTACTGATAAAAAGAAATATTAAAATAAAAAATAAACACTTTCATGACAACATTTCTTACTGCAGAAATCTTCATGATAATTAACAAAATAAATAAAAGAAACATGATAAAAGCTTCCATTTTCTTGTTGTTTTATAATATTAAGAGCTAGAGCAGGCTGGCATGGTGGCTCACACCTGTAACCCCAGCACTTTGGGAGGCTGAAGCAAGGGGATTGCTTGAGCCCAGGAGTTTGAGACCAGCCTGGATAACAATGGGAGATGCCATCTTCATTTTATTACAAATAATTTTAAAAGAACTACAGCAAATCATTTTATGGTAAAACATGTTATGACTATGTTTTTTAAAGAACTATATATTTTCTAAATAAGAGCCCTAAGAAACTCTATAAAAATTTATTAAAATTTTTAAAAATTCATTTTTTGTGAATATTTGTAACGTGCCAGACATTTTCAATGTATAATTTAATTTAATTTTCACATTCATCTTTTGAAGTTTCATCACTCCTATTTTAAAGATATGAAAACTGAGGTTCAGCTTCAGAGAGGTTATGTAACTTGTGTAAGATAGGATTCCAGCAAAGATCTAGAAACTCCAAGACCAATGCTGACTTACTTACAACATAAAATCAGCATTGAAATTGATTTTCTTTTCAGGTTTCAGGGTTGATTCAATTTTTGATTGAACACTAAATTCAGTTCTTGCAAATGCTTGTCTCACTTCTTTAATTTGGGTTGAAGGGTGTGGCGGGAGATTCTGAAACTCTTTGAAGTGTATTTTTTAGATTATTTTTAAATTTACCAAAAAGTGACCTCATCATTTTACCCAAAGATTTAGAGGGTAATTTTGTCTGTCTTTGAAGTTTAGTAGTTGTTTTTAGGATGTGTATCAGAATGTATTGTTTTGGGTTGATTCTCTCCACATTCACTGTGGGTCTTTTAACATTTACATTTAAGTCTTTACAATTCAATATTCTGGCCCAGAATTTTTTTTAAAAAAATAATGTTAAGCATCAGTTCAATCTATTGCTTGGTTTTTCTTCTTCAGAGACATTACTGTGTTAGACCTTTTTCTGTATTTATTTCTATATCATTTTATCTGTAATTTTAAAACTTTTCTTTCATGTTTTTGTTTTTATACCTCTGTTCAATGTCTCTCAGTACATTTTCAGTTGATTCTATTCTTCCTTAGTTATTTATAATTAGTGTTCATTTCTGATACAATTTTGTTCTTTTCCTCAACATTTTCCAGGCTTAACTGTCATCTTTTTTTATATACTGCTTTTGATGATACTTAACTCATGGTAGAGTGTTATGTTACAGTTTTCCTATGCTTTATATCTGAATTTTGGTCATTTGTAAAAGTTTTGTGCTTTTGCCAGAGCATTAAGTTGTAGAAGAGGAAAAAGATATTTTTCTCTTTCCCTTCCTCATGGGTTCTCAGGCTGGGGCCCTGCCAGTTAGACTGACCAAAGACAGATTAACAAGAGAAAAAGAAGCAGAGGTACATTAACATGTGCCTGGTGCACATGTGAGAGCCTTCAGAGATACATGTGCCTCAAAGGGTGGTTAGACTATGGCTTTATATAGCTTCTTCACAAAAGAACAATGCATTCGGCTGGACTAGGTGGCTCATGCCTGTAATTCTGTTAATAACACTTTTGGAGGCCAAGGTGGAAGGATCACTTAAGGCCAGAAGTTCAAGACCCACTTGGGCATTACAGCAAAACCTCATCTCTAAAAAACATCAAAATTAAAATTTAAAAATATCTAGTTGTGGTGGTGCACACCTGTAATCCTAGCTACTTGGGAGACAGAGGTAGGAGAATTGCTTGAGGCCAAGAGTTTGCCTCAAGAGGTTGCAGTGAGCTACAAGCATACCACAGCACTCCAGTCTGAAAAACAGAGCAAGACCTATCTCTAAAAATAACTGAGCTTTAAGAATGACAAGCTGTGAGAATGTAAACACAGGGGAGAAACTACTAGAAGGCAGGGCTAGTTAGTAGGTTTGTTGTATAGATTCCTCAGGTACTGTTTCCAGGTTGGTAAGTGTCTATAGTTGTCTTCAATAATTAATTTCTGTCTTCCTAGTACAGAGGGGAAGGAGGACATCTTTACAAAGTTATGTCTTGTTTTTAGGCAAATAGGGGGAGGGTGGAAAGCTTTTATTGTATCTTCTTCTTCTTCATTGGCTTCAGCTAAAAATAATTCTTATGTCAAAGTGGCATATTTTGGAGTGGCGTATTGTCCTACCCGTCAAGGTCCTTTTCCTTAGGGAGTGTGAATTTGGGTGACTTATGAGGTTTCTTAATTTAAAGTACCACTTTTTATTGTTAGAGAGCTTCATTTCTTTAATATATAGTCTTTTTAGACAGATAGATTTTGTTGTTGTTGTGTCTTGCTGTGATAATGCTTTAACTTCAGTAGGATTCTTCATTTCCATTGACTGCTCCTTCTTTCCCTGCATGAATGAGTCCGAGAGTCATCTCACTCTTATGGGACATCTTTTCAATAATGCCCTTCTGGTCTGCACACCTCCAAGCCTCCTCCTTTCTACCATCCAAGTGGCAATTCTCTCTTCCCCAGGTCTCACACTGTAGTCACTACTTCCCTCTGGAGATGGGGAGCAGGGAGACCTGTCTTTTCTATGGGTAATTTCTACTTGGTTTGCCAGGACTCCTACCTCTGTCTGTTCTGCTCTGCTCTGTAAAGTCTCCACCAATTTTCTGCTTTTCACAGGCTCTTGAGCCAGCTGGACTGGTCTTGGCTGTTCACTTCCCCACTTCCATGTAAACTGACATATGAGATAGTCTCTGTGTCCTTGTTACACAGTTGGCATGGATTTATATCTCTTTGTGTTTTGGGCTTTTCGTACAGAGATTCAGAGTTTGAGGCAACAAAATTGAACTATTAATTCTAATTTTGTATGCTCTTATGTATTTTTGTCTTCAAAATCTGTCAACTTCTGAAAATATACATGAAAAAATTTCCCATTACTCTTGTAATGGGATTGTGCATTTATCGGGTTCCCTTGTATTTCCAAAGCTGTCTGCATGGTGAATATTTTGTTGCTGATTATGACAACTCTCTTTTCTTTGGGGATGATAACATCTGTTGTTTTATGCCATTCGCTGTCACCTTTAACAGCTTTGGCTTTACATTGCATTTATATGATGTTGCTATCACCATTTCATAAGATCACTGATGGTCTTCATTGCCCTGGTTGCTCTGACCACCGCTTCATTTCCAATGCTTCTTACTTTATGTTATATGTGCCTCGTGAACATCATAGAGCTGCACTTTGCTTCCAAACCAAATACGAGATTCTTTAATTTTGAAAGAATAATTCAGTCCATAAATATTATGCATATTTGGCACAATAATTTCTACACTTGCTTTTGTTTCTACCATAATATTTTTCCACTTTATTATCTTAGCCTTTGCTTCTTCAAATACATTTTTCCCCCATCTTTATTGCCACACGTGGTCCAAATTATGTCAAATCTCTGCTACCTGATCTCCTCATTTTCACTCTTATCTTTCAATTCAGTTCACATACAGCAGCCAAAATAATATTTAAAAAATTCAAACCAAATTATATCACTCCCCTGCTAAAACATTTTAATTACTACCAGTTGCAATTAGAATAAGATGCACATTCCTATTGTGCAATGAGACATGATTTGTCTCATGTGGCTTTCCAATCTCTTTGTATTTTTCTTTTTTGCTATCACACTCTGATCCATCGACACTAGCATTTTTACTATTTCTTAAAAGTGCTAAACTTGTCTAGGACTTCGGAACATTGCCTTTACTCACTTTGGAAGATTTCCCCGCTAACTCTTCAACTGGCAAGCTCCTCTTAATCATTAAGATTTCAGGTTAGATGTCCCCTTCCTTGACAATGTTGAAAAACAACTGGCCTTCATAATTCTCTATAGCATGGAATGATGTATTTCCTCCAGAGCAGTAGGCAATAAACAAATAAATGAGATAATTACAAATTGTCAGGTTACAGCTGCTAAAACATAAGTTTTATGAAGCCAGGGGTCATGTTTGTCTTTTTTTGCATGGTCCATCGAAACCACAGAGCTCCTCTATCACTTTCTCAATTGGTACTCTTCCCTCTCCTTTCACTGTGGTATCAAGATCAAGTTCTTTATATGGCACATAACATCCTCCGTGATCTTTCCCTATTGACCTCTCTAGTCTCATCTTTTAAACTCACTGTCAATTTGTTATTGATCTAGGGATATCACCTCAATGTCGATTTCTCTCATACTATACTATCTGCTTGAAGTGACCTCCTCCCCCTTCCCTTCTGCTTATCCTGTGTTGGCTAAATCCTATTTATGCTTCCACAATTAGCTTAGTACTTACCTCCTCTAGGAAGCTTTCCTTAACCCCAGTCCTTCCTGGCTGAACTAAGGACTCACTTTTGAGTTCTCTTAAGTCCACATAAGCATTCCCAATGTGCTTGGTGCATGATAATAATATAATCTTATGTTCCCTCTTAGAAAACATATGGTGTGTGATAGAGAAGGGGTTTTATGTTAAAAGGTTTCTTTTATTTTGGATCAGTATGATCTTAAATAATTTATTACAAAGTTCATTGAATAAAATCTTTAATGTGTACTACATGGCCACAAATATTGACTTTTCCCTTTTAATAAATTATCAGTTTTTAAAATATATTTCAAGTTAGTGAATAAAAATCATGCTTAGTCACTAATCTAGATATATAATATTGTGTGTGGTTTAAAAGTGAAATATATATTTTAGTGTAAAAAATTTTAACTGTATTCAAACCCTGATGCTGAAATTTTTATTTTGTTCTAAAAATAACTTTTGTGATTTGTTTCTAAATGAAAATCTCAAAGAGACTTTTTCAGGATACTTTTTGAAACAGTTCTCTTTTAATAGGGCACTGAAAATGTGAATAGTTCTTATTCAAAACAGATAAAAATTCTAGTTTGGTATAGTTTTACAATGTTAACTTGCTAAAAATTATGAAAACATTTTTATGTGCTACAGAAAAAGTTTGACAAGACAGATGCTTAAAACTCTAGTGAATATCAATTTGAATTACGTTTTCAAATCTCCTTTTATATTTTTCTCCCTCACTAAATGTTATACATCAATATCATTGTGTAAAAGGGGCATTTAAAAGAAAAATTCTCAAAGTTCTGAAACCTCTGATTCTCTAAATTTACCAGTTCCTAGTTACTTCAATTGTAGGTCAGAAGTGATGGGAAATTTTGTTTATGTTTGTTGAGTGTTGTATACGAGAATGATAACACAGTTATACTGTGGTAGGTGGAAAAATGATCCCCAGAGATGTCCTTGTCCTTCCTAATATCTGGAACTTGTGCTAGAGTAAAAGAGATTTTGCCGATGTGATTAAGTTAAGGATCTGGGCGTGGGGAGTGATCCTGGATTACCTAGATGAGTCCAATGTAATCACAGGAGGGCCAGAGTCAGACAAAGAGATGCAATGAGGAAAGCAGAGGCAGGAGTGATGTGAAGGGGCCATGAGCTAAAGAATGCAGGTGGCCTCTGGGATCTGGAAAAGGCAAGGAAACAGATTCTCCTGTAAAGACTCCAGAAGAAATGCAGTCTTGCTAACACCTTAGTATTAAGATTGATGACTTTCAGAACTGCAAAATATTTGTGTTGTCGGAAGCTGCTAAGTGTGTGGTAATTTGTTGCAGCAGCAACAGGAACCTAGTACATAGACATAGTTTACGTTTAACTGTATAAAATGTCAAATAAGATGACAAAGAATAATTTTAGCAAAAATGTAAAACATCTTTCCATATAGGAGGACTAGTATACAAAAATGGTGGGCGAGGAGACTCACAGACAAATTAACGAATGGCTCCCTATCTTACACTTGGTTGAGTGCCTGTGTCAAATCAAAGGGATGCAAGCCCCTAATATGCCATCCTAGTCTTCACAGAGGCTTCCACCTTGAAATTCCATGAGAGACATCTCCATTCTCAGATTATCTGCCATTGAGTTCCTAGGTTTCCTCTCCATGTGCCATATCATCTCCACTCTCCCTGTCTAAAATACATTTAAAGATTTATGGATTCTTCCCTTTTCTTTACTTCTCTTAGTTTCACTGTTCTCTGGGTAAATAGATGTGTTTATGTGTTTATGTACTGGGGGGGCAGGGATAGCTATGGAATCAGGACAAAGTTCCTCTCAAATAAGTATGCCTTTACTAATTTGTTCTTAACCTAAAGGTAGACTGAGCTGAGGAGACAGAGATCAGAGTCCAGGACAGCTGACATTCCCTGAATCTGCAGAGGAAGGCACTGGAAAACAGAGAGGTACTTATTTAGGAGGAACTCCACACATCTAAAGGGGGTTCTCATGAGTCCTTGACCAAGAGCTGGACTTGATATACGCAAGCTGAGCCTTCTTAAGGCTTTCCAGAGAATAGAAGCTACAGGGTTGAGAGTCAACCAGATGTATTAGCAATCAAGTAGTGTTGGGATCATTGGTGTGCCCAGATGGAAAGATGTTAAGACTTTAACATGGAATATCCAGAGAAGACATCAAAAAGGCTGCATCTTAGGAGTAAGGACCATGACTGAAAACAAGGGCTACTCTATACCTACCCCCAAAGCTTGAAACCAAACACCAATAAGCACAGAGTAGATAAAGTTTGGAGGTTTAGTTCTGCCAAGCAAAAACGGTTTAGGGTTTCCCACAGAACCAAACTAAAAACATATAAAATTAAGATTAAACAATTTAAAGGAAATCAGTGAAATTAGCCAATAATTAAACTGTGTACTACTACAATTATTGGCTCTCCTTAGGAAAGAATTACGGAAACTAAAATATCTGAAATACATCCCCATCATGTTTTCAAAACAATAATAAATTAATAGACATACAAAGAAACAGAAAAACTTGGCCTATACTCAAGAAAAAGGCAATCAGCAGAAAATTAACCTGAGATTCTACCAATGTTATATTTGGCAGAATAATGTCTTAAGTACTTACTATGTGTTCAAATGATTTTTAAATGTCCTCAAAAATTATAGTTTTAACAAGTGAATAGATAGAGAATTTAGCAGAGAAACTGAAACTCTAAGAAAGGAAATAAATATATTCTAGGACTAAAATTACAATGGCAGTAAACAAAAAATTTTCTCGATCTTCAGGACAGATTGGAAGTAGCACAAACTTGCTGTAGAAAGATCAATATAAATGAGGAAGTCTGAATAACAGGGAGAAAAAACGACTGAAAAAAAGGAAAAGAATAGATCCTCATGGAAATAAATGCCAGTATTAAATGATCTAGCACAAGTATAACTAGAGTCCCCAAAAAAGAGAGTGAGAAGTAGACAGAAAATATATTTGGCATATAATTACCAAAATGTTCTCAAAGTTGATGAAAATTGTCAACTTACAGATTCAAGTAGTTTAGTTAGTCCAAAATGGGATCAAAAATTTTACACTGAGGCACATAATAATCAAACAACTGAAAAAAGAAAAAAATAAGATTACTTGAAAGTAGTCAGATGATGAAGGTGATAATGCATTACATACAGAAAAACAAAAATAAAATTATAAATTATTTCTAATGAGAAACCATGGGAGCCAGAAAATCATGGAACAATATGTAGAAAGTATTGAAAGAAAAAAAAAGGTCAGTCTAGAATTCTATATCCAATAAAAATATCCTACAAAATGTGGATAAAATTTTTAAAAATTCAGATGAACAAAAGCTAAGAGAATTTGATCTCTTACAATGATCTATACTACACAATATGTAAAAGATTGTTAGACTTAAGGGAAATCAGAACTGATGAAAACTTAAATATACAAGGTTTCACAAAGAGCACTGGAAATGGAAAAAAAAATGGGTATATTAAAAGTTAACTTTTTCTTTGTAATTTCATTATAATATCATTGTCATTTAAAACAAAGAGAGTATCATTTAAAGAGGGGTTACAATGCATGTAAAAGTTAAAGAAAAATGAGAACAATAGCACAAAGGATAAAGAAATATGTAAAAATTGAACAATTTTTACAGTCTTTTGAGAAAAAAGAACTGCCATGAATAAAGAAAGATATTTCAAAATAATAAGATCATTCTTCAAGAAGATAAAACAATCATCTATATATACTAATAACAAAGATCCAAAATTCCTAAAGCAAAACTGACTAATGTAATGAGAGAAACAGTGAAATCTACAAACAGTGATAAATATTTCAAAATCGCTCTCTCAATAATTTATAGAACAGAAATAAAGATCTGGATAACCTGAACAGCACTATCAAAACAGATTGATCTCACTGGCATTTATAAAATGTAACATCTGGCAATTTCATAAGATCCATCCCTTTGAAATATGAGAAATGAAGGTTATAGTCATACAATGAAATTCTACACAATAATTAAAAGCAATTACTGATACATACAATAACACAGGAGATTATCATAACCATTATTTTGGTGGTTATGAGAAAAGAAGCCAGTGCATATGTTTGTTAAATTTTAATGAACCATACATTTAAAATGGATGCATTTTATTCTACCTAAGTAATACCTCAATATTCATTTAAAATACATCTAACAATGAAGAAACACAGCTTAAGATTATATGATGGTCAAAACCTACCTTAAACAGAGTGTTTAAAAAAAGAAAACCGAATGATTGAATTAAGAGCACATCATGTACCTTTTATGAATATCTGTCCAAGTTGACTTTTATGAATATCTGCCCAAGTTGACTGTATCCTCATAGACACTGTTGAACAACACCTTTTCAAAGTTAAAAATATTTATATTTTTTATATATATTATTTTTATTGCTTGCTTTCTCAAAAATAGAAATATAAGCAAATATTTATATTGCTTGCTTTCTCAAAAATAGAAATATCATGATAGCCCTAACTCCCATAAATACTTCATAAACCTTAAGGAAATTGTCAACCACTATTTAGGAAAGCCTGACTTTTGCATATTTTTTATTATGTAGATCATACTGTATCATAATAATCTTAAAATGTGCTGCTTTCCCCTAGTAGACTATGAACATAGTGATATTAGCTACTGAGTTTCATTAATCTTGTTATTTTAAGACCTTGCATAGAGACTGACACAAAAATCAGTGCTGAAAAATATATTCGTTGAATAAATCCATCAATCAGAAAAAGAACAAAAAAACCTAAAAAACTATTTTGATCAAATTCATATGTTGGGTGTGAATTTTGTTTCTTCTAATATTTTTGGATATTGCAGCATTAATTCTTTATTTAAATAATAAATTGAATAATTTATTTATTTTTATTTTATTTTATTTTATTTTATTTTATTTTATTTTTTTTGAGACAAAGTCTTGCTCTATTGCCTAGGCTGAAGTGCAGTGGCCCAATCTCTGCTCCCTGCAAGCTCCCTCTCCAGGGTTCATGCCATTCTTCTGCCTCAACCTCCCAAATAGCTGGGACTACAGGTGCCCGCCACCACGCCCAGCTACTTTTTTTGTATTTTTAGTAGAGACAGGGTTTCACCATGTCAGCCAGGATTGTCTCAATCTCCTGACCTCGTGTTCCGCCCGCCTTGGCCTCCCAAAGTGCTGGAACTGCAGGCATGAGCCACCGCGCCCGGCGAATAATTTAAATTTTAAAAAGAAAAAATGAGCAGAAAACAACATACCCTTTAAAAAGAAATTTTGGGAAAGAAAAACAAAATAGAAATGTTTTGAAAACAAACGGCTATTTGTAAGAAATGTCTGGGAGCTTTTAAGCATCAACCATCAACATATTGGTAGCAAGTGGCCACTGATGGAAAGATACTTGTAAAAGGAAATTGTTCTTATCGTTTTGTACCATTACAGATTTTATCCTGTGGTTTTTCTTTATAAGGAAACATTGGCAAAACTTGCAATAGAAAAATGAGAGATTATGTGGGAAACTAGGGAAAATATGTAGGAATTTTCAATTATTTTTTATTAACCAGAGGATTATTCCTATTCACTGTAGCATATATTGATTTAAAAAACAATAATGCTAATTAGTATCCATCTTCCTTTCTGTACTGCCTATATTTTTGTTGGAAAAAGATGGTTTTCAATCCTTCCCATACCTCCGAACACCATACGTATGAAATGAAAATATTTTTGTCAGGCATATGTATCTATCACGGTCACAGAAATCACGGCATTTTTACTATAAAAGGAGAGATTAAAAAGCATATTCTGCCTCCTCCTCCAAATTTACATAGATTGAATCTAGAGATTAATTTGGCTTGAGAAATATTTGAGAATAACTGGTTTCATTTTACTTTTATGTGTTTAATGTGATTTATTTTTCCTAACAAGAAATTTTTAAAACTACATCTTAAAATAAGTGCATAGATTTTGAATGGCCTTTTTAGAGACTAGCTAAGAGAGATTTTGCAATGCTCCCTTCTGTTTGTGGATCTGATCTAAACGGAAATGGGACTGGCTTTCTCTTTGAATACCAGAAGGAGCCATTAGTCTCTCTGGGCCAGGAGAAAGAAAGCATTCTTGCTGTTCCTCCCTTCCTCTTTCAATTCCACCCCAAAAGCCAGATCCAGGAGTGAACACCATTTGACCAGCCATAGTGTGGGCCACATTGGTTCCCAAAGAGTGGAGGGGTGCATTTCACCTCAAAGGTAACATCATTGCCCCTACTGGCAAAGCATAACAAAGCCAGAAGGTCCTCTGGAAGAAAAACTGTAGCTACTCATCAGCCAGCTGCTAACTAAGTTGGTCCTTTAAGTACGACGCTAATTCATTCACTGCTTTTCCATGCCTATTTCTTTACTTTTCTCTGACTAGATTGTATAATAATTTCTGTCTGTTGAAGTCCTTCTAATTCTTCAATGTCCAGCTCAATGAAAATTTACTGAAAATAATATTTAACACATTTATAAAGGATGTATAGCTTTGATCAAATAAATGCTTAGGTTGCAAACCAATATATGAAATATTAAAAAGCAAACCTATGGAGACCATTGTGTCTGATTTGGCTTTCCGTTTTCTGAAGTCTGTAGACAATCCATATTAATGTTCATTACCTAAGGAAAAAGTCTTGCTAATTGCAGCCAGAGAGTTTTCTTTTATTTAGCAACACAAAGATAAAAGTAAACCAATGAAATCCTTGCCAGACACCATTAGTGTGAATTAATCTCCTGTACTCCTGTGACTCTCAACCGGCTTAGAGCAGTTCAAAAATTTAATTGTACAAATATTGATTGAGGACCTGTTAATTATAAAAGAACATGATATGGGCTAAGGACACACACATGAATAAGATATGAGTTCACTGGTCAAGAAGTTTACAGAGAAAAGAACAACGAATACCCCCAAGGGGGTGCTGTAAATATTAACAAAAGTCAAGAAAATGGAGGAAGAAACTTACAAATCATGATCTATGGGGGTGGAAAGGCATCTTAAGCAGAAAGAAAGTATGGTCAGGGAGAATTGAGAAGCAGGGTGCTGGGAGGACAGAGAATTATCTAGTGTGGCTATAACTCTTGTGCAAGTAAAAAGTGCCTGAAGAGTGAGTTAAAAATGTGTATTCAAAGGGTGCTTTTCTGGAAAGTCTGATTAGCAGGACTGGAATGGTGTCGAGGTCATGCATCTCAGGTGATTCTGATATTGGTGGCCTGTAGGCAACCCAGCAAGACATTGTGGCCCAAACACAGACAATAGGGACATGAAATGAAATTGAGACTGGAAATCTGCCGAGAATGAAATTGTGAAGGGATTTGAATGTCCTGGGAAGAAAAATTCTGTTGAAGACCATTGAAGATTTTAAGAAGGAAAAATGAGATTCGGGTTTGGAAATCTGACTTTGGTAACAATGAAGATGATGAATTGCAGAGTCTAAAGACTTAGGGACAGACCCTTCTGCAATAGAAAGAAGGTTAGCAACGGGTGACATCAATGAGGACAGAGCAGAAGGGTGAGACAGGCAGTGCCAACAGGACTTTGAGCAAATATGGTTTAGGGAACTCATGGGCTACATGCCTGAGTCAACAACTGGACCTGTTACTCCAATAACACATCCCTCAGGTGGGTTGGTTCAGTAGTCCCCATTCCCCTGATTCAAGCTGTACCTGCCCCTAATTATATCCTCACCTTTTCAAATTATAATACCTGGTTGTTTTCAGCAGATTTCTGTAAGCCTAATATATGTTATTTTATCACTTGAATGTATTCCGCTTAATCACTTACTGTCTGATTGAATTCTGCATTCCTTTCATATTATTATCTATCTATTATTCTATAAACATGATTATCATTTCATTAAAACTCAAATTCTTCTTTCATGGTTGCCTGGGTCTTCAGCTATAACACTAAGTGATAATAGTATTTTGTTTTAAGATTGGATACATTTTTGAGGAATAGACAGGGAGCAGAGATGGTTTAATGTTATCCTATTGATGAGAATATTGAGGTACAAAGAGGAGAAACAGCTTAACTAGAGTTAGCTCACTTTAGTAGTCAATAGAGCCCCTCTCAATTATCCTGGTATTTCATGCTCAAAGTCTCAACATTATACAATTTTGGCTCTTTTTGAAAAGAAGATTAGTGAATATTTGTATGTGGAGATTTAAAAAAAATCTAAATAGCAATATGAATTGATCACAGAATATTCAAGATTATGAAAAAGCAACTTTAGGGAATTCTTGATGCTTACCAAGCAGGTTTATCAAAGAAGGAATTTCACTGTTAAGTTTAGTTCAATTTTAGCGGTGTTTCTTGCTTTGAAACAGACACACCTGCCATTTAGAAAGTAAAAGACATGGCCAATTTTCATTCCATTTTCTGTCTTTTAAATTCCTCAGGAAAAATAGCCAAAGTTATTCTACTCTGTCACATCAACAGCATTAGACCAGAAGGGAACTTAGATTTATGGGATGATTTCATGCTTAGTGTATCTCAAAGTAGAACACAAAGTAATAAATTAAGTAGAAATTATACTTAACGTAAACCAAAGTAATCTTGGTTCTGCCAGAAAGAGCAATGAGCAAGAACATTTTCTTCTTTGAAGGATTTTACATTTTATAAAGCTCTAGTTATCTGCTCTTAATCTGATAAATTTATATCATTGTGGAAAGTTGAGACTCTTAATACTTAGTAACTTTTTGTTCATTCAAAGAGGTTATGTGGACCTGGTAACTAGTATCAATTTGCATGACGCATTGAGTAAATCCAGTATTTATTATTCTAATAAATATTTATTTCATGTTACATATAAATATTTATTTCTCTACAATTATATATGTATGAAAAAACCTTTAACGTGTATCAGTGGAATGAAGTAATTGTTGCATGATTTATTTGACTCACTATTACCTAACAGCAGCTGGTAAATTATCAAGATGCCACCCTGGCTGTATGTATGTGAAACACATGTAGGTAACCTTGAAACAAATGGGAATAGGTGCACTCTTAAGAGTTTCATAACTAAAGTAGGGGCAGGCAGTCAAGACAGGAAAGGATGTTCACAAACTGGCAAAGTTTTGTCACTGTTAAAAATGCAGAATAGACCTTGACATGGTCAGGGCAGTTATTATATAGTTGTAGATATTCGTGTATTGATTTACAATTAGCCCAAGTCTACTAATTTTTGACCACCCAATCAAGGCCTCTCTGACACAATTATAGTCCACAGAGAACACTTTGCTGTGTCCTGAATGATTTCACAATTTTATATGACAATCCCATGAATTAGATATTACCATCAGTCCTTTTCATATGAGGAGTTCGAGGCCCGGAGAGATTAACAGATACACTTAAGAAACCACAGTTCATAAGCAATGGACTTAGACTAGAGCCTGGGCTTCTGACACCTGTGCTCCCTACGAAGACCTTGTTTCTCGTGAATGCTCTTTAAATATTTTGACTTACCTAGTGATATAGTTTGGATGTTGTCCACTTTAAATCTCATGTTAAGATATAATCTCCAATGTTGCCAGTGGGATCTGGTGAGAGGTGTTTGGGCCATGGGGGAGGATCCCTCATGGCTTGATGCTGTCCTTACAATAGTGAGTGAGTTCTCGTGACATCTGGTTGTTTGAAAGTGTGTGGCATCTTCCTCCTCACTGTCTTGCTCCATCTCTCACCATGTGAGAGGCCTGTTCCTCCTTGGTTTTCTGCCATGATTGAAAGCTTCCTGAGGCCTCCCCAGAAGCTGAACAGATGCCAGCACCATTCTTCTTATACAGCCTGCAGAACTGTGAGCCAATTAAACCTCTTTTCTTTATGAATTATCCAGTCTCGGGTATTTCTTTTTCTTTTTTTTTTTTTCTTTTCTTTTTTTTTCTGAGACAGTCTTGCTCTATCACCCAGATTGAAGTGCAGTGGCATAATCTCGGCTCACTGCAACCTCTGCCTCCCAGGTTCAAGCGATTCTCATGCCTCAGCCTCCCGACTAACTGGGATTACAGGCGTGCACCACCACACCTGGCTGATTTTTATATTTTTAATAGAGATGGGGTTTCACCATGTTGGCCAGGCTGATCTCAAACTCCTGGCCTCAGGTGATCTGCCTGCCTCAGCCTCCCAGGGTGCTGGGATTACAGGCATGAGCCATTGTAACTAGCCTCAGGTATTTCTTTACAGCAATGCAAGACTGACCTAACACACCTGGGTACCAAACAAATTCTTGGCTTCAAGAGGGATATTTTATAGTATGAAAATCTTCCAATCAATTTCCTACAAATGGAGGCTGAGACAGGCAATGAATCGGAGCTAAAACCACATAATAAAGCATGTAAATCCTTTAACAATGAGTAATTAAATGGTTTCTCCATGTATAATTTCAGAATTAGTTGCATGATACGTTTTAGCCAAACAGTTTAGCTGCAGACACAAAGCATCAATGAAGGGAATGAACATCATGGATGACTCAGAAAAATAATTCATTACAATCATCTTTCCATTTTTACTGACAATAGGTTATTCAATCTGCTTTTGTGGTCGTTAATACTGACATAGTGACTGACAGTTCTTTATCATCTGTGGGACTTCCTGTTTTCAGAACATTTGCAGGACTTTCCCAATGCAGACAAGACAATGAAGATTCTCAATTTAATTTTTGTATAAAGTCTTCAAGCTACAGTTAGTTTAAGTAGCTTGTTCTGGATAATAAAGCTTCAAATTATGAAACATCCTTGAGAGAACCGAAATTGAAAAAAATTAATTAACATTTCCTGTTCAAGAGAATTTGACTGATACTATCAGAAGCAGTTAGTTCTCCCAAGATTGATTCCAGGGGATATCTTTTCACTTATTGCCTATCAACTAGCCAGTGTAATTCGCATTCAGTTTTCAGCAAGTGAGTGTGAATTAGCCATAGATCCTCCACTTGTCTGATTACTTTGAGGCTTCAAGTCTTATTTTATCATTTGGTCAGGTGGTAGGGACTAGTTCATCTCTGTTATACATTGGCATTCTTGCAACTTGCTTTCTCAATTTCTTGTGTAACATTAAGGAGAATAGACCAGTGCCTATGAATATGGCTTTATATGCACAGTTAATTTTGATAGCACTTTGTTCTCATGTTTCATTCCTGGAATTATTTGTAGTGAGTTAGAGAATACAGTGCCATGTTTTATCAATACATGACAGAGAAATAATTTTTTTCAAACTGAAAAGGACCATTTGACTAATAGGTCACAGAATGGCAATTACTATAGAAGTGCAGGTTATAATGTTGATAGAAAATCATTAATAATGGCATTTGATTTAAAACTGTTACTTTCTGAAACGTTTCCCTCTATCGGCTAGTTTTCTTCAGGCAGAATCAAACAAAAAAAATGTAGAGGGTGGAGAATCAACTAGGTCTAATTGCTTTAAAATTTTCCTGTCTGTACTTGAGGGTGAGACTGCCTTCTTTGGGCACATTGGGAAATTTTTTCCAGGCTTGTGAGGGACAAGGTTGAATGAGTGCAATTCCCAGAAAATAGGTGAGGTTGACTGTGGTTTTTAAATATTTGAATGTCCTCCTATGAGGCACAGGCATTAATCATTTTTGAAGGAAACTAGTCCAAAGCACTTAATGAAAATGTTTTTCTTCTGACCAGCTCAGCCTTCGCACCACTGGCCAGATCATGGAATTTTAGTTGCAGAACAGATTCAACTCCAGATAAATTATATGCAGTAATAGATATGTTGTTAAACTAAAATTTAGGATGATTTCAACTCCAGGTAACAATAACAACAACAAAAACCCACTCAACTTGCTTTAAAAATAACAAATATATCCACTTCACACAAATTTTGGAGCTAGTTATTGCCAGCCCCAGTTAGGGCAGAAAATCAAGAACATCAGTCTTTCAATGTTGACATCATCATGCTGGCTCCCCTCACAGGTTTATGTTTGCATGACAACATTCAGAAGCAAGAAATAGATATGCTCTCTCAAAAGTCTTTCTATTAGTAAGGGAAATCTTTCCCAGAACCTTCTCAGTAGATTTATGCTCACACCGTGTTTGCCATAAATCACACACAAAACCAAAAGGTCAACCAAGGTTGGTTTTGAGCAAGCACGAGTCATGATGTGAGGTCCTCATCCCTGGAAAGATGGTATCAGAGGAGTAGGATGGATACCTGGACAAAGAAAGGAGTGAACAGTGATGTGTAGGTAACAAATCATATGTGGTAAAGATATTGATATACCTGTATAATTTTTTTTAATGTCAGTTACTCAAAAAAATCAACACATCTGTGGTTTCTATTTGTCCTTATTGTTGGGTCTTGAAATAATGCTTCAAAATTTTAACACATCGTCTCATATGTATATTGTCATGTAACTGGCCTTAATTGTATAAACTACAAATGTGGGCATGCAAAAATCTAGCACTGGTTTATAACATTATAACCTTGACACACTGTTTTAACTGGTCGCAAAAAATTAATCTTTTTTTCCAGAGGTTTATGGGGAAACTTTATTTTTATTTTTTTTTATTATACTTTAAGTTCTAGGGTACATGTGCACAAAACAAAGTGAAGGTTTGTTGCATATGTATATATGTGTGTGTTGGTGTGTTACCCCCATTAACTCATCCTTTATGTTAGGTATATCTCCTAATGCTATCCCTCTCCCCTCCGCCCACCCCATGACAGGCCCCAGTGTGTGATGTTCCCCTTCCTGTGCCCAAGTATTCTCATTGTTCAATTCCCACCTATGAGTGAGAACATGTGGTGTTTGGTTTTTTGTCCTTGTGATAGTTTGCTAAGAATGATGGTTTCCAGCTTCACCAATGTCCCTACAAAGGACATGAACTAATCCTTTTTTATGGCTGCATAGTATTCCATGGGGTACATGTGCCACATTTTCTTAATCTAGTCTATCTTTGATGGACTTTTGGGTTGGTTCCAAGTCTTTGCTATTGTGAATAGTGCCACAATAAACATACCTGTGCATGTGTCTTTAGAGTAGCATGATTCATAATCCTTTGGGTATATACCTAGTAATGGGATCACTGGGTCAAATGGTATTTCTAGTTCTAGATCCTTGAGGAATTGCCATGCTGTCTTCCACAATGGTTGAACTAGTTTACAGTTGCACAAACAGTGTAAAAGTGTTCCTATTTCTCCACATCCTCTCCAGCATCTGTTATTTCCTGACTTTTTAATGATTGCCATTCTAACTGGTGTGAAATGGTATCTCATTGTGGTTTTGATTTGCATTTCTCTGATGGTGAGTGATGATGAGCATTTTTTCATGTGTCTGTTGGCTGCATAAATGTCTTCTTTTGAGAAGTGTCTGTTCATATCCTTCACCCACTTTTTGATGGGGTTGTTTTTTTCTTGTAAGTATGTTTGAGTTCTTTGTAGATTCTGGATATTAGCCCTTTGTCAGATGAATGGATTGCAAAAATTTTCTCCCATTTCGTAGGTTGCCTGTTCACTCTGATGGTAGTTTCTTTTGCTGTGCAGCAGGTCTTTAGTTTAATTAGCTCCCATTTGTCATTTTTGGCTTTTGTTGCCATTGCTTTTGTTGTTTTAGACATGAAGTCCTTGCCCATGCCTATGTCCTGAATGGTATTTTTTAGGTTTTCTTCCAGGGTTTTTATGGTTTTAGGTCTAACATTTAAATCTTTAATGCATCTTGAATTAACTTTTGTATAAGGTGTAAGGAAGGGATCCAGTTTCAGCTTTCTACATATGGC
>NW_012101714.1:200554-201629 GCF_000951045.1 Mandrillus leucophaeus
AGAGTCTCACTGTAACCTAGGCTGGAGTGCAGTGGTGCGATCTCGGCTCACTGCAAGCTCTGCCTCCTGGGTTCATGCCATTCTCCTGCCTCAGCCTCTCAAGGAGCTGGGACTACAGGTGCCCACCACCACACCTGGCTAATTTTTTGTATTTTTAGTAGAGATGGGGTTTCACCATGTTAGCCAAGATAGTCTCGATCTCCTGACCTCATGATTCACCCACCTCAGCCTCCCAAAGTGCTGGGATTGCAGGTGTGAGCCACTGTGCCCAGCCTGTCTTTCTATTTTAATACCCTTTATTTCTTTCTCTTGCCTGATTGCCCTGGCCAGAACTTAGAATACTATGTCGAATAGGAGTGATAAGAGAGGAGATCTTTGTCTTGTGCCAGTTTTCAGAGGGAATGCTTCTAGCTTTTGCCCATTCTGTATGATACTGGCTACGGGTTTGTTATAAATAGCTCTTACTATTTTGAGATATGTTCCATGAATACCTAGTTTATTAAGTATTTTTAGAATGAAGGTGTGTTGAATTTTATCAAAGGCCTTTTCTGCATCTATTGAGATAATCATGTGTTTTTTGTCATTGGTTTTGTTTATGTGATATATTACATTTACTGATTTGCGTATGTTGAACCACCCTTGCAACACAGGGATAAAACCAACTTGATCATGGTGGGTTAGCTTTTTTTGATGTGCTGCTGGTTTCTGTTTGCCAGTATTTTACTGAGGATTTTTGCATTGATGTTCATCAGAGATATTGGCCTGAAATTTCTTTTTTTGTTGTGTCTCTGCCAGGTTTTGGTATCAGGATGATGCTGGCCTCATAAAATGAGTTAGGAAAGAGTCTTTTTTTGTGGGGATGGGGGGTGGGGGGAAACAGAGTTTTGTTCTTGTTGTTCAGGCTGGATTGCAATGGCACAATCTTGGCTCACTGCAACCTCAGCCTCCCAGGTTCAAGTGATTTTCCTGCCTCAGCCTCTCGAGTAGCTGGGATTACAGGCATGTGCCACCATGCCTGGCTAATTTTGTATTTTTAGTAGAGATGGGGTTTCTCCATGTTGGTCAGGCTGGTCTC
>NW_012101714.1:204849-205686 GCF_000951045.1 Mandrillus leucophaeus
TTTTTTTTTCCATTTGCTTGGTAAATATTCCTCCATCTCTTTATTTTGATGCTATATGTTGCACGTGAGATGGGTGTCCTGAATACAGCACATCAATGGGACTTGACTCTTTATCCAATTTGCAAGTCTGTGTATTTTCATTGGGGTATTTAACCCATTTACATTTAAAGTTAATGTTGATATGTGTGAATTTGATCCTGTCATCATGATACTAGCTGGTTATTTTGCATGTTAATTAATGCAGTTTCTTCATAGTGTCATTGGTCTTTATATTTTGGTATGTTTTTGCAGTGTCTGGTACTGGTTTTTCCTTTCCATATTTAGTGCTTTCTTCAAGAGCTCTTGTAAGGCAGGCATGGTTGTGACAAGATCCTTCAGCATTTGCTTGTCTGTAAAGGATTTTATTTCTCCTTTGCTTATGAAAATTAGTTTGGCTGGATTTGAAATACTGGGTTGAAAATTCTTGTCTTTAAGAATGTTGAATATTGGCCCCCACTCTCTTCTGGCTTGTAGGGTTTCTGCAGAGAGATCTGCTGTTAGTCTGATCTGCTTCCCTTTGTAGGTAACCTGACCTTTCTGTTTGGCTACCCTTAACATTTTTTCCTTCATTTTAACCTTGGAGAATTTGACGATTATGTGTCTTGGGGTTGCTCTTCTCGAGGACTGTCTTAGTGGTGTTCTCTGTATTTCCTGAATTTGAATATGGCCTATATTGTTAGGTTAGGGAGGTTTTCCTGGATAGTATCCTGAAGTGTGTTTTCCAACTTGGTTCCATTCTCCCTGTCACTTTCAGGTACACCAATCAATCATAGGTTTGGTCTTTTCACATAGTCCCAT
>NW_012101714.1:205736-206823 GCF_000951045.1 Mandrillus leucophaeus
CCATTTCTTCTAGATTTTCTAGTTTATTTGTGTAGAAGTATTTATAGTATTCTCTGATGGTAGTTTGTATTTCTGTGGGATCAGTGGTGATATCCCCTTCATCATTTTTTATTGTGTCTATTTGATTCTTCTCTCTTTTCTTCTTTATTAGTCTGGCTAGTGGTCTATTTTGTTAATATTTTCAAAAAAAGAGCTCCCAGATTCATTGATTGATTAAAGGATTTTTCATGTCTCTATCTCCTTCAGTTCTGCTCTGATCTTAGTTATTTCTTGTCCTCTGCTGGCTTTTGAATTTGTTTGCTCTTGCCTCTCTAGTTCTTTTAATTGTGATGTTAGGGTGTCAACTGTAGATCCTTCTTGCTTTCTGATATGACCATTTAATGCTATAAATTTCTCTCTACACACTGCTTTAGCTTTAGCTGTGTCCCAGAGATTCTGCTAGGTTGTGTCTTTGTTCCCATTGGTTCTAAAGGACTTCTTTATTTCTGCCTTAATTTCTTTGTTTACCCAGTAGTCATTCAGGAGCAGGTAGTTCAGTTTCCATGCAGTTGTGTGATTTTGAGTGAGTTTCTTAATCCTGAGTTCTAATTTTATTTCACTGTGGTCTGAGAGAATGTTTGTTATGATTTCTGTTCTGTTGCCATTGGTGAGGAGTGTTTTACTTTCAATTATGTGGTCAATTTTAGAATAAGTGCTATGTGGTGCTGAGAAGAATATATATTTTGTTGATTTGGGCTGCAGAGTTCTGTAGATGTCTGTTAAGTCAACCTGGTCCAGAGTTGTGTTCAAATCCTGAATATCCTTGTTAATTTTCTGTCTCGTTAATCTGTCTAATATTGACAGCAGGGTGTTAAAGTCTCCCACTATTATTGTGTGGGAGTCTAAATCTCTTTCTAGATATCTAAGAATTTGCTTTGTCTGGGTTCTCCTGTGTTGGGTGCATTTATATTTAGGATAGTTAGTTCATCTTGTTGCATTGATCCCTTTACCGTTATGTAATGTCCTTCTTTGTAATGCTCTTCTTTGTCTTTTTTGATCTTTGTTGGTTTAAAGTCTATTTCATCAGAGACTAGGATTACAACCCCGG